>NC_081566.1:56540561-56694520 GCF_022355385.1 Mustela nigripes
TTTTTTTTTTTTTTTTTTTTTTTGGTGGTAAGAACATTTAAGATCTATTTTTTTTAAGATTTTATATTTCTTTGTGATAGAGAGAGATTTTGAGAGAGAGAGAGAGAACACACATGAGATGGGAAAGGGGCAGAGAGAGAGGGAGAAGCAGACTTCCCGCTGAGCATCGTAGCTCAATGAGGGGTTCAGTCCCAGGACCCTGAGATCATGACCTGAGCTGAAGGCAGATGCTTAGCTGACTCAGCAACTCGGGCAACTCTATTGTTTTAGCAACTTTCAAGTATATAATATAGTATTGCTGACTATAATCATCACACTATGCTAGATCTTCAGAGTTTATTCACCGTATGACAGGGCTTTTGTACCCTTTAACCAATATCATTCTGTTTTCCTCAGTCTCCATCCCCTGGCAACTACCATTCTACTCTGTTTCTATGAGTTGGACTTTTTTTAGATTCCACATATAAGTGAGATCATACAGTATTTTTCTTTCTCTGTTTGACTAATTTCAGTTAATAGTACCCTCTAGGTCCATCCATGTTGGTGCAAATGACAAGATTTCATTCTTTTTTGTGGCTGAGTCATATTCCATTTTGTGTGTGTGTGTGTGTGTGTGTGTGTGTGTGTGTACATATATACACACACGGTATCTTCTTTATGCATCATCTATTGATAGACACTTAGGTTGTTTCCATGTTTTGGCAATTGTGCATGATGCTACAACGAACATGAAGGCACAGATACCTCTTTGAGATAGTGCTTTCTTCCCCTTTGGATATGTCCCCAGAAGTGGCATTGCTGGACCATCAGAGAGCTCTATTTTTAAATTTTAAGGAAACTCCACACTGTTTCTCATGGTGGCTGCACTAATTTACATTTCTACCAACAGTGCACAAGCATTCCCTTTTTTCCACATCCTTACCCACACTTGTAATCTCTTGTCTCTGATAATAGCTATTCTAACAGGTGTGAGGTGATAGCTCATTATTGTTTTGATTTGTACTTGCCTAATGATTAATGATGTATGTTTTTTGATATACCTGTTGGACACTTGTCTGTTTTTCTTTGGAAAAATATTTCTTCAGTCCCTCTGCTCATTAAAAAAAAAAAAAAAAGATTTTGTTTATTTATTTGAGAAAGCATGAGCAGGGGAGGACTAGAAGGAGAGGGAGAAGCAGGACTCCGGGATCATGACCTGAGCTGAAGGCAGATACTTAACCGACTGAGCCACCCAGAAGCCCCTCCTTTGCTCATTTTAAAATCAGATCATTTCTTTGCTTGCTGGTTTGGATATTGAGTTACATGGGATTCTTATATACTTGGAACATTAACCTCTTATCAGATAGATAGTTTGTAAATACTGTCTCTCATTTTATAGGTTCTTTTTTTGTTATGTTCTTTCCTTTGCTGTGCAGATGCTTTTTAGTTTAATGTAGTCCTGCTTGTTTATTTTTGATTTTGTTCCTTGTGCTTTCAGTACTGTATCCAAAAAGTCATTGCCAAGAGCAATGTTAAGGAAATTTTCTCATATGTATTCTTTTAGTAGTTTTATAGATTCAGGTCTTACATTTAGGCCCTTAATCCTTATTTATTTATTTATCTATTCATTTATTTGTTTTTATTAAAACATAACGTATTATTTGCTTAAGGGGTACAGGTCTATGAATCATCAGTCTTACACAATTCACAACACTACAGCACTCACAGCACATACCCTCCCCAATGTCCATCACCCAGCCACCCGCTTCCTTTCCCCCAGCCCCAAGGAACCCTCAGTTTATTTCCTGAAATTAAGAGTCCCTTATGGTTTGTCTCTCTCCCTGGTCCCATCTTGTTTCATTGGTCCTTAACCCATTTTGAGTTTATTTTTGTAAGTGATGTAAAATCAAGGTCCAATTGTATTCTTTTGCATGTGATTATCCAGTTTTCCTAGTACAATCTATTGACGAGATTATCCTTTCCCCACTGAGAATATCTGGCTCCCTGGTCAATTATCCTTTGATGTATGTGTTTGAGTTTATCTCTGGGCTTTTGATCCTGCTCCATTAGTCCATGTGTCTGTTTTTATGTCAGTGCCATACTGTTTTAATTCCTGTAACTTTGTAATGAAATTTGATATCAGGAAGTCTGATATTTCCAGAGTTGTTATTTCTCAGAATTGCTTTTATAGATCCAGACAAATTTTTGAATGGTATTTTCTATGTCTTTGAAAAATGCCGTTGGTATTTTGACAGGGATTGCATTGAATCTATAGATGACTTTGGGTATTGTGGACATTGTAATACTTTACATGATTTTGTAAGTATGGAAAGATATACATAAAAATATCCATAACTCTATCGCACATCACTCATTCAACATTTTAGGTACGTTTTTCCTGTATGTCTGTCTGTCTATCTATTTACGTATCATGTGTATCTATCTGCCTATCTATTCATCAATCTATATCTGTTTAACTTTATGTGTGTTTATGCATAATTTTTATCTGCTTGGAATCATGGTCCACATTTTATCCTATGGTCTTCTTTTTCACATAAGTGTATTTGGTAAATATTTCCCTATGTTATTAAATATGATTAGCTAGACTTTTAGAAGAATTGATTGTGTACTTTTTTACCATTTAGACATAGCTTAAGGCATTCAGAAGTTAAGTGGCTTTGTCACTACAGATGAATCATTTGCTCAATACCAATTACTTAAAAAAAACCACATCTAATAGGAACTTCTGTTTTGGGGAAGATGGAAAACTTATACTTTTCTCTATTCCTCCTGCTAAGTACTATTAAAAATTTTGAAAAAAGTATATATAATATACATATACAGAATAATAATATACATATTTAATATATATTACATTTTGTTACAGTTGTCATATATATACACACAGAGTTATATATATCTATATATGACACAAACATAAGAGGACTCTCTCTACATAGAAAGTACGTAGACCTGATTTAATACAAAGCTCCCAAATATTAGCAGAGGAGGCCATTGGTGGCACTTCAGTCCTGCACTGAGCACACTGGTTGGCATATAGAAGTTAATTGCTGAATGAATGAATGATGTGGGATTTCCCATGCTGAATTTGAATTTATATAAATCTATTTCTCCTGGGGAAATTGTTTTGGTATTCTTCAATGCCAGGAAAAGTTGTACTGCTCTGAAGAGAGAAACAGATCTGGAGGGAAGGAAGATTTTATTTTGGAGAAATAAAACTCGAAAAGGCTGTTTTCAAGAAGGGAAATGAGGCTTTCTAGTTGAATTCTAGGAAAGACATCAGCATGTGCCTTGTGGATTTTATATATCGTTGCCTCCAAATGTCCTGCAGGTCTTGTGATTTCTGGACTGCATACACTCACCTTCTGGCAGCATCCCCTTTTCTCCTGAGACGCTCTGAATGCCAGACTGGCCAGTGGCATCATCCTAGGCTCTTAAAATATAAAATGTTCAAATAACCTTAGCAGCAGCTCCTCCTCCTCTACCTCCTCCTCTTCCTCCTCCTCCATTGTCTCTTCATAGCACTGACTCTAGAAAAATCAGTATTATTTTTGCCCTGAATTTTTTGCCTGTCCTGCTCTCATAAAGGGTCTATGAAAGACACAGATTCCTTCCTGAAGGGTCTCCTCCCCATTTGGATTCCATCAGCCTCCAAAAGGGCAGAGTGTCTGTCCCATGTCCAGTCTTGGGAGCAGCTAATTAAGTCTACTCTACACCATAGGAATATGAGGTGGCAATGACCTCCTCTCTCTCCCCTTTCCCAACCTAACCGTGCTGCCCTTCCACTTGTAACTCTAAGAGCTCCTTGATGTCAGCTCATCCGGGCACCTCCCAGGGAAGAATGGGGGACGTTGCTGTTTTCCACTTGTCCAGATGGGCCAAGGCCCAGGGCGAGGAGGGGTCCGGGCCTGCGCTTCACTCCCCTTTCCTCCTGATAGCCCCACCATCACCTCAGAGGAGTCACATCGCTGAAACGGAAAACGTAAGCCATCCCACTTCTGCTTCGCTTTAAACACAGCCTTGGAAAATCTGTGGGCTCTCACACGTTCTCGGATACACTCCTTTGCTCCTGACGGAGGTGAAAAGACATGGTGCTCCGTGGAAGGGATCTGTGCCGTGCCAGCAAACACAGTGGGGCCGTGGAACCATCTAAGTGGAGGCAAGCAGGGAACACCCTCTCCATGGGGAAACTCCAATCGCCCTGAGCCTCGGGGAAGCCTGGCTCAGCAGCGTCTTTGCCTGTTAACCTAATGTTCCACATGGGAGCCTCCCACAATGGCGGTTGAAGCCTGGTAATTAGATTGTGAGCATTGTTGTGAAGGAGGCACCATGCCAGCAACTGGGTGGCTTGACAAGGCTTGGCCTCACTAGGTACAAGGTGTGGGGGCTTAAAAAAAAAAAAAAAATCTCAACACTATTTTTTTCTGTCTCTCTTTTGATCGCAAAAAAGTCCTGCTCTCCTTCGCCCACCTGACCCCTCCACAGTCCAGGGCAAACACCATGAAAGAATGCAATAATCATAATGATAGGGATGGGAAAATGATACTCTAATAATCAGACGTTGGAGTGAGATTTAATGAGCACAACTTTACCTCATGTACTTTTAATACATTTCACGTACCACACAGCAATTTACTGGGACATGGATTTTAACACGCTACACTAATGGCAAGATAAGAATTACTGAGTTGAATGTGGGTTCACTAAATATGCGGGAACCCTTTTATAGTGTTGACTCTGAGGAACAGGGCTAACACCCTGTTTATGGACGCGTTGAGAGGAATTGTGCTTTTACTATGTGCAGTTGTTATGTTTCAAGGGACATGATTTCACTGGTAGCTTTGCCAAATTTTTGCAATAACATGATTCTACTGTATTTCTATTTTAGCACCACAGTCTCATGCAGTTTATTTGGGGGAAAAAAACAATAAAAAAGAATGAATTTCAGCCAAATCCAGGTTACTTAGGGTTTCAGTTATAGTCTAGCATGAAGATTATTCCAACTATTTTTTTTTCCTCTTCATCTTCAGTGTTTCTCATCTTAGGTAGATGTTACTGCTTAGTAGCACATTACCAGGAGGAATCAATGGATTGAATTAATTGATTTCTTGTGAGAAACACCACATATACGTCTATACCTAGGTGTGTGTGTGTGTGTGTGTGTGTGTGAGAGAGAGAGAGAGAGAGAGAGAATTAAGAGGTAATGATGATATTTTCTGATATCTATAAATTTAAATTACGTGGACCTTATGAGCACCTCTTCTTTTTGTCCATATAGAACAGATTGTCAAGAGAGTGATGTATTTTATCCATCATATACTTTTTAAAAATTTCTTTTCAGTGTTCCAGAATTCATTGTTTATGCACCACACCCAGTGCTCCATACCATACGTGCCTCCATAATACTCCCCCCCACTCTCCCCCCCAAAACCCTCAGTTTGTTTCTCAGAATCCGTAGTCTCTCATGGTTCATCTCCCCCTCCAATTTCCCCCAACTCACTTCTCCTCTCCATCTCCCCATGTCCTCCGTGTTATTCCTTAGTATAAGCATCATCATCATCATCATACTTCCGAAAGCTAAACTATTAAGGACAGGACGATCTGTCTTTATGCTATGAATAACACACCCATGTGGAGGGCAGGTCCAAACCCTGAGATAATTGTGGGGTTGAAGTTGTCTACCCACATATCTCAGTCTTTGGGAAGATAGTTGAGCCTTCTGGGAAGATGAAAAAAAAAAAAAAAAGGAAGAATTTTATTGTCAATAAGGAAATCTCAACTTGTGAGGGTAAAATTAGGTGGGGAGCCAAATTCTGAACTCTCTGTAGCTTCCTTATTTTCTCTTTGATGACATTGTGACTTTCTAACTAACGAAAAATATCAAGTTGAAGAGCAAAGCATTTGATCAAACCCTTGATTTATAGCATATTAGGCATGAGTATATTTGATTGTTTCTTATTTGTCTCTGAAAGACTACTTCGAGGGGAGAAATTGATATTTAACCAGAAGAGATGGAAGCCTTCCCTGGGCTTATAAAAAAAGCTTAAAATTCAACCAATTGAACACTGCTGTTCACTTCACCAGTAATCTCAGTTTTATTTTTTCAACCAAGTTTCAGCTAGATGTTGGGCCATGTGGACTCTTTCCTTTTAATGATATGAAGTGGTATATGCCCTATGAACATTTCTAATCTGGGTCCATTGCCTATTGAAAAGGCTGATAGAGCCAATGCCTCCAACAGTGGGGGAAATCAGTCTGGCACAAAGGAGATGGAACTGCCAATCAATAGTGTGATCTGTTCTCAACTTTCCACCTGGCTTCTTTGGTGCGATTGTTGACACAGCCATGGTTGTCCTAGTGTTGGGTGGTTAACAGACATACTAGCCCAGCACCTCCTTTCCCGTCTTCCTTGCTGAGACCTTGACTTTGTCTCCTAGAAACAGCCCCCTTTAACCCAATGGACAAGGAAGTGGATTGAAAACTGTTAAGAAAAAAAGAGTACATTTTAATGGAAAAATGAGGTATTTTCCATTGTGGTAAAATGTCTTTTTTTTCAATCATAAAATTGCTCAAAAGAGGAAGCAAAAAGAGGAACATATATTCATTTTTTTAAACTTGAGTTCATAAAATGATTTCTTGAGAAAGCTACCAGCCATCTATTTCGAAGAATGATGACTTCTTTTCGACATCCAAATACTGTATCATTTCCAGAGTGTAATTATGTTTCATAATGATCTGAATTCATAAATATGACTATAGAAGAACTAGTAGTCCAGGCGGAGGTTCAACATGACAATATATGAAGAGGGGGAGGGGCAGGGGAGAGCAAGGGAGGAGAGATAATACGTATCTGTGTATGTGACTATTCAAATGGCAAGGTCAGAGACTGTAAAAAGTAAGGTAAGATCTCTCCTTTTGTAGTCAGTTAACTAATACTAGAAGGGTTTTGTTTTAGGTAAACATGGTGTTTCTTACTAAGCCCTTAGTCTTGAACTGTGTACGGACGCTCATGTTGGGGCCTATCCGTGCACCAGAATAGACTCATACTTGTTATGCAGAAAGACCCTCAGTGTTCCCAATACTCCCTAGCTGGGGAACCACTTGAGTGCAGATTATAAATCACAGCTGTTCCATGCAGAAGGGAGAGCTAGGCTTTGGGCTACAAAATGTTGAAAACCACAGCGGAGACGCCACCTACAACACCCAACCACCAGCTTGCCACGAAGATAGTAGAGAAAACAGAAAGGAGGCAGATGTGGTTGTTGCCCAGTTGGAAATTATGGCACTAACAAGACTTCAAGTGAGGTAAGCGGTAGGGGTGTGGGGGGGTGTTTGCTATGTTCTCCTTGAAGTTCTGTTCCCGCCCTCCCAGACCTGACTGGAGACCATTTTCTTTCTGTGCCCACCATCCCGTCTGACAGTAACTATGGCAGGGTCTACAATAGGACCACAGCCGTCTGGAAAGTGAACACCTTCCTTCCCTACCTGAGCTCCTGCCTGGCAGATTTCACCCTCTTTTCCTTAATAGATTCTTCTCTGTGTGTGACTTTAAAGAAAGGGGAGCTGAGGGTTCTAGGGTTTTCATGGTAAGGAAGCAGTTTGGGGCATCCTTTAAAAAGCTGAGAATGACCATAAATGGCATTAGGAATCCACTCATGGGTGGGTTGTTCCTGATGGTGGTTCTCCAGGTCCATGTGTGGGGAAGTCCAAAGGAGGGCCAACTCCTCAGACATTGTAAAGGTTAGCTTGCTCTAACAATGAACTGGGGTCAGTAACATAGATTGAGTCCTTTCTATGTGCTAATGTCCTTTCACTATCTTATTAGATACAAACAACATTTCAGTGAAGATATTGCTACCCAAATGCTATGAACAGGATGAAAGCAGGAACCTGGGTTCATTTGTATGTGCTGAGCACTTGGTACATTTGCTTTGAGAATGACTTAACTTTTATCCATACAGATGAAGAAGCAGAAGTTTAGTGAGATTAAATAGTCTGTTAAATTTGCCCAGCTAGATACTGGCAGAACAGGGAAT
Source organism: Mustela nigripes (assembly GCF_022355385.1). NCBI lineage: Eukaryota > Metazoa > Chordata > Mammalia > Carnivora > Mustelidae > Mustela > Mustela nigripes. Next base: position 56,548,598 of record NC_081566.1, read on the forward strand.
CAGGCTTCATACCGTGTGAAGGTTTGATGCTGTGTGGGCGGGCTGTGGGCCCCAGAATCCCCTTCCCTGTGTGGTTCTAGGCAGGGATTGGCAGAAGAGAAGTTTGCAGGAGATTTGGAAGGTGAAAGAGAAGTGGCTGCCATTATGATTTGGGGGTGAGTGTGCCAGGCACCTCTGCGGCTCACCTGTGCCATAACTGATCTGCAGTTTCATCTTATGGGTGTGGGGCAACATCTGGGTCCAGAGCTTCTCCAGGTCCCAGCAGAGGTCTTCTTGTAGGTTCTGGGAATTCTGGGCCAGGAACCTCATGCAGCTTTGTGACACAGGGCACCAGCTTCTTCTGTAGGTTATCTATAATGTTGAGGTTGTAAGTAATAGGAGTGACACATGGGTTCGAGGCTGTCCTTCGTCTCCCTGGTTCATGTTCACTTCATCTTCCTATTGCTTTCTCTGCTGACCCATAGTGACTTCAGGGCCCCTTTCAGATGCAGAAGCCTCCAACAGACTTCTTCACCAGATTCCCCAATTATGTCTGGTCTGGTGCCTATAATCAACCCTTTATTTCAAGTCACGTATGGTGGTTCAGCTCCCCCCCCCCCCATCAAACTGTAGGTGTTACTTTCGCTCAGACTCCAGCTGTCTGGTAGGCTGCACTCACAAGGATAGTATGTGGAGAGAAGACAGGCTGGTTTCAGTGGGATTTGAACCCTTTGTCCCTGGGAAGCTAAGGACTTCCTCAATCAGATGCTCAGAGAATAAAGTGGGGGGGTGTGCTCCATGCAAAACAGAAGGCTGAGAAGTTATTTCAATGTTTTCATTTGCTGTAACAGTTTGCAGGGCTAGTTACTATGTAAATAATTCTGTTTGTAAGTTAGGTTAAAAATACATTGACAGAAAATATTTCCAGGGCCATCTGTGAAGGATGCAAAAAGGACAATTTTCTGATTTTCTAATCAATACTTTTCAATATCATCATAATGGTCTGCATTTACATACCAAACATCCGTGTAAGGAAAGCAAACATGTTCCCTATTACTAGCTAGATGAAACATCTGGAGGGATGGTATTTTTCCATTTTTCCTTCATTTGGTGTCATATAGACCTAGGCATCAACACGTGTCTTTTTTCCGCCATTCTTTTTTTTTTTTTTTAATCATATGATTATATTTTTCAGAGGGGCTTTTTCTGGAAAACAATTTTGCAAGGTGCAAGTTATTCAGATGAAGTGTTGAAATCTTGGCTGCAGGGAAAGCTAAGCATAATCAACCAACACTTACTTCAACCCCAAGTGCAGCACTTCTGAGGTTTACCCTTTGCCATGAGCACGTTCCTTTTGCCGTCTGTCTGCATACTACGCATGCTGGGACTTTCCTGGGCTTCTCTACCTTCTGCTTTTGGGGTAATATTGGTTTAACCACCAGAAGAACAACATTAGAAAGATCTGAATTTCTTACATGGGAGCAAGAGAAGCTTTATATAGCTCCTTGCTTCCCTGTACTTCCAGGAGTCTTTTCTGGCTCCTTAAAGACCCCTTCCTTAGCCCCCAGACACCCTGCATCTCTATGCTCTCTCCCTGCTGCATGTACATTGTCTGTTTACAGTGAGAAAATATGCCCATATCTTGGTCCTTCCTTGTTCTTTGTGGAATAGGATGGCCAGATAAAATACAGGGTGGTCTGTTAAATTTGAATTTCAATGACACAATTAAATAATTGTTAGTATGAGTAGGGCTTGGGACATACTTATACCAGGACAAATTTTGTCGTATAGATGAAATTTACATTTAATGAGGCATCCTGAATTTTATTGCTAAATCTGGCAACCTTGGCAGATCTAGCAACCCAAGCAACCTTGGGATGCTTTCTGCATCCCAAATGCCCTAAGGCTTCCACTTTCCAAATCCTGCACATGAACAGGACTTCTAATAGTAAGCCAAGCTCTGGACAGTTTATCAGCTTCTCCTTGAGTAATGTATCTACTTTCTAGCCTTTGGATGAGTTCCTCAATTCTGCCACAAACACAAAATAGTAATTCAGCATAGGGAATATAGTCAATAACACTGCAACAATTTTGTAGAGTGATACACGGTAATTAAACTTACATAGTGAACATTTCCTAATGTGTGGAAGTGAGATCCGCAACCCCCAAAACATGGGGAATTATGGTTTGTCATCTATGCAAACTATGTTGTTCATATGTTGTACGAACACATGAGTGACAGTTGTTTTATGTTGTATTATATGAAACTAACATATTGTATGTTGACTATACTACAATAAGCAAAATAAAAACTCTCATAGGGCATTTGATAATAAGCCTTATTTTCCGGTTTTGGCTGCAGAGCTGAAGAGTTTGAAACATCCTGAAAGTTTGAACTCTCTCTGCATAACACAGTTTTTCTTCTGTTTCCTTCCTCTTCTTTTCAAAGCTGCCAGTGCTCTTTTCATACAAAAGTAATGGCCTATATTCAAACCTGAACTGGCCTAACATTTGTGCCTCCAGATTTTACAACTCAGAAATGGCCATCTGACCATGGATGGCATTCCTGGACTGGAGTGTAGATTCTTGTTACCCAGGTCACACAGCGTAGATGGAGAATTATGAGTCACTTGGGAAATCAAAGTACTGGGAGGAAGGTATGGACTAAGATATAAAGACTTTTTTCCCCCCTAAAGATTTTACTTATTTATTTGACAGACAGAGATCACACAAGCAGGCAGAGAGGCAGGCAAAGAGAGAGAGGAGGAAGCAGGCTCCCTGCTGAGCAGAGAGCCTGATGTGGGGCTCCATCCCAGGACCCTGGGATCATGACCTGAGCCAAAGGCAGAGGCTTTAACCCACTGAGCCACCCAGGCACCCCTAAGATATAAAGGCTTTTAAAAATCAGTTTGAAAATAACATTTACTAGGCTTTTACAGATTCTAAAACTAACACATGTTCATTGCAGAAAAAAAAAAAAATCCAAACATGGGAAAGCATAAAGGACAAAATAATGGGGTGCCTGGGTGGCTCAGTGGGTTAAAGCCTCTGCCTTCAGCTCAGGTCATGATCCCAGGGTCCTGAGATTGAGCCCCACATAGGGCTCTCTGCTCATCGGGAGCCTGCTTCCTTTCCACTCTCTCTCTGCCTGCCTCTCTGCCTACTTGTGATCTCTGTCTCTCAAATAAATAAATAAATAAATAAAATCTTAAAAAAAAAAAAGAACAAAATAAAAAAAAAATCATTCATAATCCTGAAAAACAGAGTTAGCCAGATTTAATATTTTTAGTATAGATTTCAAAAATTTTTCTGCAAATACGTGTATTGTTTGGACAACAGTAGAATGCCACATAAAAATACTTGGTAAGTTTTTGTTGTTGTTTTTATCTAATAGTGGATTGTAGACAATTTTTTTCCATGTCAACTTTACTTACACGTCAATAATTCTATATGGTGTTAGGGGTACAGATGTCATTCAAGTAAGTAGTGAAAGCTTTGAGGCTTTCTTCCAGGGAAACATATCCAAGTACCCAGAGAATTTGGGATAAAATTTCAGATTCTCAGAAAGGATCTGTAGATCCCACAGGTGAAGAGGCTCTGTTCTAAAACATCACAACTGATTTTCATTAGTATCTATATATGAGTTTTGAGTAAGAATCCTCCCAGTAAGAATTTATTTGCCAATGGGACAATTAGACATTTGCTACTTTGGGACCTCAGGTACCAAGTTCCTTTTGCTTTTGTTTTTGTTTTCCTGGAATCTAGGTGCAGGCCAGGGTAAATAGGAACCATGAGCAAACTTGCAGATCGCTCTCCTGTTTATGTGTCAGGTCTGACGATTGTTGAGCTGATGGTCTTCCCTTGGTTATGAGCCAAGAGCAGTCATGAGCCAGAAGCCTTGTCTGGATTTCACAAGAACTTTGTCACAAGGCTTGCATTTCCGGTAGGAAAGCTGAATTTGCCAGTGCACGCGCTGTGAGTAAGACTAATCCTCTGCTCTCAGCAGAAGACTTTTGCTGAAGAGAAAAATTAATTCTGGGTGGAAATACAAAATTAATTGGTTCCTGAATACTAATTTTTCATTAGTGATTTTTCTTCTGCATGTCGCTTCCAGTCTATTTCTACAGTTAGAAAGGAGGTGATGCAGCTGGGGAATGTGGAGGAAGGTGTTGTCCTCTCAAGGAGGATGGTTGGGGCCACTCTCCCCCTGCATGTCTGGCCTGGGCCAGGACGGTGTGGGTGTCCTCAGGGTTGTTCAAATATTACTATGTTCACTACAGTGATTATGGGCATTATTATTGTGTACCTATTGCATGCAGGCTATTGGGCTAGGGATTTTACCTAAATTACTTCAAGTACTGACCACTTTGAAAAGTAAGTAAAATTTTTCTCTTTTGTGGAAGAGGCAGTGCCGTTGAGTGGCAAAGGGCATGGACTCTGGCATTGTACAGTCTGCTTTCATATTTGTTGCCTCGTGATCTTGGGCGAGTTACTTTGCCCCCTTGTGCCTCATTTCCCCCAAACAGGGGGTTAGAGGAGTTACGGTTAGGTTGGTCAGACTCTGTATTCTACACAGACTACAGGGGTTCAAAAGTCAAAGGGATGTTCTCCTTGTTCTTAAACATGCAAGAATATTTTCTGCAAATAGAACAGCATCCAAGTGTGATGGAAATTACGTGAAATAGGACGGCCTGTGTTCTTTTCATTAGGTCATATTGCTTTTTGTATCTAGAGATATAAACTTGGTAAAGTAGCTGGAAGTATCGACCTCTGTAGTCTCTGGCCCCATGTTAACCCCTGACGACATCTGAAATTAAAAACTGGTATGTGGGACCTGATATCTGTGATATGCTTGGACAATTGGACTGAATATTTTGGATAGAAATCTAAGATCTCATTTGCGTCCTGTATTTCCTCAAATGTCCTCATCCCCAACGGCCTCTAGGATTTTCTGGAAGGAGCCAGGGAGAATGTCCTGCTGGGAGCCAGAGGAGGGGAAGGCTCTATGGCAGCTGAAGACATGAGCAGAAGTGGCTCCCAGATTCTCCATCCCTTATTTCACAGCTAAAGCCACTGTGAAGTCATGAAGCCTTTAGAGTTCCAAAGGGCAGAAGCTATTCACATCCTGAAGGCCCCATGTCAGTCCTGATTCCACCACATAACTGTTGGTACAAATGGTAGCTTTTCCAAAGATCTGGTGACTCTCACCACCATGAGGCTGACTGTGGAGTCATTGGTGCAGACTCATGACCTCTGGTAAAAGTAGTTGTAGGCCACATTCATTCTATAAACAGGCATTGAAAGTCAACTGTGCATTGGGCACTGGTGTCTAATAGCAGGTCTGAGGCAGCCTGTCTCAAAGAGCCCACATCTAGATGGACAGAGGAAGTTAGAGCTCAAATATAGGGTTACCAGATAGCCCAGCCCAAGAGGAGCTGGTCACAGGGAAAGATAATTCCCTCTGGGGCTTCTCTGCCTCATTGAATAAAGCTAGATTTGGGATGAGAACATAAGAACCCGATTTCCGGGCCACCTGGGTGGCTCAGGGGGTTAAGCCTCTGCCTTCGGCTCAGGTCATGGTCTCAGTGTCCTGGGATCGAGCCCCACATCGGGCTCTCTGTTCCACGGGGAGCCAGATTCTCCCTCTCTCTCTCTCTGCCTCTCTGCCTACTTGTGATCCTTCTCTCTGTGTCAAATAAATAAATAATAATCTTTTAAAAAAAAGAACCCGATTTCCATAAAACCCATTTCTGTACGGTTTGGAATCATGTTGCATTTAACAGTAGTCATTCATCTACATGTACTGATTGGAGAAAATATGAGTAAGGAATAAGACAGGGTTCCTGGCCTCAATTGCTACCCAGGATGCTTTCATTATAGTTCTTCAAGTGATGGCTTGAGAGTTAGCTAGGTAGCCAGGAGAGCCTACTGCCCGAGTCAGTCCTTGGCGACATTGTACAGTTCCTGGATTCCTCCCCCAGCTGTCCGTCCCCTCTGCAGCGCCCGTTGCCCCCTCGTTAGCCATATTCTCCTTGCCTCACCCTCTCTTCACAGCTTGTGATTTCTAAGACTTGCAGTGACGTGGGGAGTGCTATGATGGAGAGGGGCTCAGGGTGATGGGGATGTGACCGCGGGGGACTTCTTAGGACCCAGAAGCCCCCGGAGTGCAGGGAAGAGTTTTCTTCTAGCGTGATGTCTAGAACTGTGGCAGGAGACTGAAGGAGATATTTGGGGACAAATTTTGCTTAGTGCTTCCCCCAAAGGTATAATATGCAAGTGGCTGCCTACTTTTCCCTAAATTAGTTGGGCTGTGATTTGAGTCGGGGACAAAATCATGCTGTACAGTTTCTGTTTAGGCTCTTAATATTTTTTGGCCATGTTTGGATGAACTTGTCATATCTGGGTCCTGACAGGCTTCCTCGTTCCCTGCATGAGCCCATAGCAGACCTTGCAGAGGGGGAACCCATAGCAGACATTGCAGAGGGGCAGCCGCCTTCTTCTTTTCCCTTCATGAAGAGGGTCTGAGGAGAACAAGGCGGGATAGTAATTATAACCATCTGGTCGCTGCTTTATGATTTGGTCAAATTAAGCTTCTTGGGAAACTCTCCGTCAGTTCTCAGTTAATATCTTTCAAGTTGTGTTTGCCTTGACATTTGCCCTGGGCCCTTTAGCTTCTTGTTATGCCTTCTGGAGCTGTCCCAACACATCCAGAGCTTGGCAAGAAGCTCCCTGGGGAGGAGGGGATCACTGTTCTGCCACGGGGAAGACAGCGAGCAGCTCTAAAGGGCTAGGAAGAGGCTGCTCAGACATAGGGCAGGAAGAGAACGTGGATATTATTTTGACAGACACTTTGGCTTCATTTCACTTGAGGGTTCCATGAAGAGTAGCATAGCAGTAGTGATCTCCATGGCAATGAGGGGATCTCTCCTGAGTGGGAGACTTGGCTGATAGTTGGGTCAGTAATGGAACCCTGTTGTTTGTGAGAAAGAATTGTTGGATTTACAACACAACTAACCTATCTGCAATAATCCGCCCATGAGCTTAAGTCCAAATATTGAAAGATTAGATCTGATATGAGGGAGAAATACGTAAACTAAGAATACCGATGGCTTTCATTCAACCTGAAGTATTTTGTTTGGTGGTTGTTTGAGCAGCTACTAGCTACTTATGTCACTGTAAAGTGATGTGGGGCATAGTGGTGTATATAACATCATCTCCCCCCTCAGAGACCATACAGTTCAGTTGAGAGGTAAAGTGTCTGATTAAAGCCCTAACAAAAAATTAGGAGTATGTAGAAAATGAAGCATATACTCTGAATAATTAATGAAGATATCCTAAAAGAGCATTTTTATGGTTGGCATCATTTTAATTTTACTTTATTTATTTATTATTTTTTTACAGGGAGATGGGAGGAAGGGCATAAGGAGAGAGAGAGAGAGAGGGAGAGAGAGAGAATCTGAAGCATGTTCCCTGCCCAGCATGGAACCTGATGCAGGGTTCATCTCATGACCCTGAGATCACGATCAGAGCCGAAAACAAGAGTTCGCCACTTAACTAACTAAGCCTCCTAGGCACCTCTATGTTTGGTATCATTTTTAAAAATGGCATGTTTATGGTAAGTTTTATTTAATTCTTTGCATTTTAATGTATTTTCCAATGAAAAATTATTTTAAAATTTTAATAATAAGCCAACTTTTCAATCAACCCAATTTAAAAATAGGTAAGTAGTCACACACACAGTACTCTATCTAATGCAAAAAGGAGCTGTTGCCAATCCACTGAGAAGGAATAGAATGCCGTGGGCTGATGACACTGGGTAAAGCTCCCATGATGGCCTGGAGTAGGTTCTCAAAGGAAGAACAGACAAGAATCATTGGTGGTAAAAAGGGGGTTTGAGGAGGGAAAACTGATGGGCATGGATAGGATTGAGATCTCGGTGTTGTTCTCAAATGACTGTAAGTGGCGCATACCATTTTTCCTCTCTCTCTCTTTAATGGTTGTATTTAAAAAAAAAGTATCTTTTTAAAACGTGAGCCATGGAAGAAAGAAAGGAAATCTTGAGGGTGGAGGAAAAACAAGCTCAGTTAACATTCTTGTGGGTGAAAAAGTATATAAAAAAAGTCATTTTCCTGGAAGGGGAGGTTTTTGAAACGAATTCTTGGTCACACTGAGGTAAATCTCGCGAAACTGGCCCTGCCCTGGTAGCAGAGCTTACCTCTGAGGAATCACAGATGTAATCACCCCAGGTTGCCCCAGTCTCTGCTTCTGTGCTCCTTTCTAGATTCAGTGTTCTTGAACTTTGATGATAAACATCAGGACCTTTGGAATTCGCATAATAAATTTTCTTTCCAGGACTTGGTATGTAGGATTATACCAGTGGTAAGAGGTCAGATGTCTCCTTCAGAGGTTGATGTTAATACAACACCAGGTGTGTTAACCAGGATTCTTCAAAGAAGTGGAACTGATGGAACATACATGTGTATGTACATCCTATGGGATAAATTCTTCATTTCTGTACATAAATACATGCATAAATAATGTTAATGATATATTTACAAAATGTATGTGTATATAAATAATAACAAACAAATCAAATATATATTTACACAAAGAGAAAGTGAGAGAGGGGGACAGACAGGGACAGAGAAATTTCTTTGAAAGAATTGACTTGTGATTGTTGAGGCTGGCAAGTCTGAAATGTGAAAAGCAGGCTGGCAGGTTGGAGGCTCAGAGGAGGGCTGATGTTGCAGTCTTGGGTCTGACGGAAATCTGGAGGAAATACCTCTTCCTTTTCTGGGAGGCTCAGGAGTACCCTTAATTGCCTTGAATTGGATGAGGCTCACCCACATTATGGAGGGGAATCTGCTTTACTCGAAGTTTATGGATATGAATGTTAGATCCAAAATACACCTGTACAGTGACACCTAGACTGATATTTGGCGAAGCAACTGGGCTCTATAGTATAGTCTCGCCAGGTTGATACGTGAAACGAAACACCACACCAGTCAAGGATAGGTCACTTTTCCTTCCCTGAAGCTGCAGTTCTTTTCACACGGGTCTTTAAAAGGCAAGCACCACTTTCCTGATCTTCAGTCTCTAGATGGTAGAGGGGGTATTTTGGGAAGTCATTTCTGCAGCCTCCTCTTCTAGTGATCAAGGCTCTGGTTCACATACCTTCTCCTCCTCTAAAGTCTAGTAGAAAAGTTGGGTAGTTTCCTTTTCTCAGGAGAGTTGGAGTAGGGACGTATCGGTCTTTGTGTTCCACAGATCACAAGAAAGAGCCCAAAGGCTAATGATAGGGCAGCACTGGATTCCATTCCCTATTGTATGGTTAGGTTAGTTCTGTTCCATGGCCATCAAGGGAGGCAGGGGGCAGAGAATCCTTGGCCAGACATGTTCCTCATGTCCTTTCTGTTCTGTACTTTGTGCTTGGGGCACTTCCATCACCAACAGACCAATGGATCCAACTCCAGAGGGTGCAAACGAGAAACACCTACGCTGTCCAGCTACCTCACTACCTGGTAAGGCCTGTCCTGGAGCTAGTATACACTGCCACATGCCATGGTTACCCAGTCATTCTGCAGTAGCAAGCAGAGACTGGTAGGCTTGTATTCAATTTCTCTACCTTGTACATCTCCCCCTTACCCTTGCCTGCTGTGATTTCAAACTCTTTCTATGATTAGAGCTTCAGGTGAGTAAGAGATGGAAATGATTTATTATAGGGACTGGTACTCTGTGCACTTGGCTCTGGTGTTTCCTAGGCTTGATGTTTAAACCCAACAAATTCACTTTCAGACATGAATTTTTTATTGGCTATAAAATATAAATATTAAGTATTTGTTACCCCCTTCCTCATAGTTGCTTTTGTTTTTTAGTTAACATAATTTTATTCCATATAATAATGCTTATATAATGTTGTTCATTGCTGGGTCAAGTAGTTTATTATAATTGTTTCTTTCTACTTTAAAAAAAATCAAAGTCATCGAATAGGACCTACTATCTTTCCCAAGGCATTTAGTTTGCTGCACAAATAATACCACTGGTATAGACACACACGTGCGTGCGCGCACACACACACACACACACTCACACTCACACTCACACATAAGCCCAAGTCACAAAACATTCACACCCATAAGCCTTTAGCTTTAAGAATGAAATGTTTTGTTTGGCAGAATTGGCTCATAAATATTACTTATATGATTTGTAAAAGGACGAGAGAAAGAGAGAGTACCAAGTTTTACATTTAAATTATCATGATGATAACGGTAAAGATTATTTCTTACCAAAGTTCAGAAAAAGATGCAATTGGTTTCCGCTCTTCATTGTTTATCAAGACTTCCATGACTCCATGTGCTTTCTGAAACAATTTCTCTTAAGGTGGATTCTGATCTACTCCTATATCTTTGTGTTTATTGAATTGACTACAGATTCACTTCCATTACTTGAGCAGCATGATTTTTCCTCAACAAACATGACTGAGAGCCAATGAACACACTCCTTTATGGGAAGAAACCCTATTAGAGCTATTGTAGGTGGCACAGTGGGTGAACACCCCAGCCAGTGGCCTGCCTCTGGAGGTCTCATTGGAGACCTCCAGGCTTCCTGGTGGAAATACGTCTAGTGGTCTCCTCTTCTTCTGAGATGTTTTTCACTTCACTAAACCACTGTATGTCTGGGCACAGTGTCCTAACTTCTTGGGAGAGGCCCCCAGAATGGTAGGCAATGTAATCTGTGTGTTGGGAATGAGGTGTGTGGGGAAGCTTTCAAAGTGTCTCTCTACACCAGTTTTTCAGAAAAAAGCATAGGTATTCTCACTTCCTTTGATTTAATGAGCTCCCGACTGAAATGTGGTCTTATCTCATCTTGGAATAAAGATTCCAGAATTAGATGGCTAGTATTTTGGACTCTACCTAAGACGTGTGAAAATTACTAAATTGAAGGAGCATCTTCAATACTTCTCATTTAACAGAGACAGTTTTGTGTTTATGTGGGTGTATGCTTGTTTATGTGGTGATTAGGCTTTGATCCTTTGGGGTGAAGCTTCAGGCACACCAAATACACACACACACACAGACACACACACAGCTGTGGGATAAAGGAACATACCAGAGTTTATGAGCATTGGGATTTAATTCTGGGAAACCCTGTCTTTTGGCATCTGCCAGTATATCCTCTGGAATTTATTATGTGCCCACAATGTCTCTCTGACCAGCCCTTCTTTCCTGTTTCCACAGTCACTAGCTTAATTTCATTCCTTGTCATGTCACACCTGTATTATAAAAACAGCTTAGTCTCTGGTCTTTCTGGCTCCAATCTTCCCCGATTCAACTCACATCTTTGACTGATGGACTAAGACTCTAAGACATCACTGTTATCAGGCCACGCTTTCCTCCATCTCTGCTAAAGACCGTCATCACTTACTCCCCCAAACGAGGTTGTTGTCCATGCATCATTTTGCCAGGGCCTTGGCAGGAAAGGTCATCCAAGAATGTCTGATCATTAGAATCACCTGGGGAGATTTTAAAATGTAGATTCATGGCTACCTTCTATTGATGGGACTAAGGAAGCCACACTTAAAACACATTTTATTGAAGTATAAATGTACATAGAGAAATACAAATTGTGACAACTTGAATATTTTCATCATGAATCTTCCCTTGCAGCCAACACAAAGATCAGGAAATAGAAAGTTAACAGTAAAATAGGTAGCCACTAGCTTGACTTCTAAAAGGAATCTATATATATATATTTTAATTTTATTATTCTATTTTATTTTATTATTTTATTTCTTTTCAGTGTTCCAGAATTCACTGTTTATGTACCACACCCAGTGATCCTATCTATATATATTTTTAAAGCTTTCTAGGTTATTAGCTTGGTTTTAGAACCAGTCATTGTTTTATGAGAGTTAATAAGGAACAACTTGTAGTCTTGAAGTTATTTTCAGGTATATATATATATATATATATATATATATATATGATCAGGTCATATATATATTTATATATATATATATAAAAATATATTTTTGCTCAACTAAATAGTAGGCTTCAGAGATCAACAGTTCCTCATTTTACTTATTCTATGTGTGTTCCGTTTCTATCTCCTACAATATACCATTGAAAAATGTTCCTGTTTTTGTTGACTTATTGGAGACCTACTTACTGTGATCATTGCAGATTGTTTCCAAATACAGTATTTGTACACCTATTCTTATGTGTAGTGAATACTTGATTTATGTTTATCAGTGGGATTATTTTGTCTCTTTTCTTCACATCCTTGCAAGTGGAAGGGGAAAGGGAAAAACCAAAGGAGAATTGAAATGACCGTGAGTTAGAGGAGTCAGGTCTCAGCTCAGGGAACCCTAACCTGAGGCCAAGTCTCATGCAACTCGGTTTTGCAGCCCGCATTTTGAGGATGCATTAGCATTCCTTAGAAATTTTTTAAAAGTAGAAGAAAAATGGCATCAAATAGCATCCAAATTGGGCATGTGGTATGCAAGCAATACAAGTTGATTGAATTGATTACAATTAAGACAATTAATTAAAATGATGCCAACACATTATCTCTCTCAAGAACCATACACACAGTTTCCTGCATAATGTTTTATTCACTAAAACATTAACTGAGACCTGATCATATTATTATTTCAAATGACAACTTTCTTTACCACATGACTGTTCTTTTAACTTGATTTGTTGTTACTATCCTTCAAGTAATGAAAAGTTCGTTTACAGGAGTCTGTACTCTCTGGAGTCTAGGGAAGGTGGTTGTTTCCTCTCTGAGACATCCTATCTCTGTAATCAGGAGCTGTGCATAAGATGGGTAACTGTTGGCCAAAAAATAGAAGCCACATGTTTAGCTATCTCTGTCATGTAGATGCAAACAAGAAACACCATTCTGAAAACCTGTGGTAGTCACTTTTGTATACTACAAAAGGTACTGCTCAAGTTCAGGTGTTTGAAGAGCTAAAGACAAAATATGGGCCTGTTACAAAGGAACTTAAGAAGCCTTAAGATGAATGATGAGTGATGTGTTGGTCTAAGGAGCCAGAAGACTGGAAGGTTCATCTCTGGCTGGGGCAGGCCGGACAGCTTCCTGGGGAAGAAGATACTTGAAATGGATTTTGAAAGATGGTGAAGTGTTTGACAGTCGGTGATTGGGGCAAAAACAAAGGCAAAGATGTGGGGAAATTCAGGGCAGTTTTGGTGGAGAGCTTGGCTGGAACAGGACACTCAGATGGGGCCCTCAAGATGAATCTGAGGAGGTCACAAGCTTGTGGATTTCAGAGGGCGGGGGATACTGGTCCCAAAATACAAGAAGCTGTCCTCATATTCAGGTCTGGATTCAGATGTCTCCCATCCAAGTACTAACCAGGCCCGACCCTGCTTAGCTTCCGAGATCAGACGAGATCGGGCGTGTTCAGGGTGGTATGGCCGTAGACTGCATTCGGATGTCATAGTGGGAGTTGAGAGAAATTTGTTAATTTTTACAGGAAGTAATTTGGAAAAATCTCAGCAAGTTGGCAATTGCAATGTAGTGGGAAGGGAGAGAAGGTATCAAAAAATTTGTTTTTGAGTGGGGAGGACTGTATCATCAAGGTGCCAATAACACAAACCCATCATTCTTTTCTTTTACAGCTATGCGTCTAGAGGCGGTAATCTATATTCGCGGATGTTCCTTCCATCTCAGTCTCTGCCTTAGCTGCTGGTATTTGCTCTGTCTACCTTCTTACTCTTACCCAAACCACCAATGATTTCCAGCCTACCAAATATGATGAGCATGTTTCAATTTTCAAGCATTGATCTCTTCACTGTATTTATACCATTCACCATTCCCTTTGTGAAACTCTCGGTCCCACTGATTTTTATGATTTATTTTTCAGCATGAAAAGAAAAAACAAACAAACAAACAAACAAAAACCCAGAAAGTCTGCATAGGAACCAGAGATCTTTAGCATAATAGCAAAGCCAAGCACAGGGCATAACGCACAGGATATAACCTGTCTTCTGTCTAATGCATTACTGCCCAGAAATCTTAGCTCTTTTGTTTCTTTATATGAAAAAAGAGGATGGCAAGCATAACCCTGATTGTGTAGATATGACAAGGTCTAATTAATTAATTGTGTTAAGTACAGAAATCAGAATGTATGAGGAGCCAAATAATATTGTGCACGTGGAGGTGAAATTTGACCAAGTGATTTATTAGACAAGTCTAACAAGTGATATCATTGGCTCAAGAGAGTAGAATTGGATTGGTTTATAAGGTCACTTGGAGTTTGAGTGATTGAGTTGTGGATATTTGTTGTTGTTTAAAATGCTGGGACCTAGCATTGTTTTTATGTTTCCAAACTTTGGGATACAACATTTATTAGGGCTGCAACTTCATTAAAAATGATTGAAGCTATGAAATTATTGTGGCTAAAGGAGAGAAATTGAGTAGATACTATCCTCTGTTGGTTTTAGTGGGCTATAATTTTGTATACAAATTTGATGCCTAGGAGCAGCTCATGTTTATTATTTCTCCTAATATTGCTACAACACATTTTCTCCTTTTGCAAGTTAAAAACACAACTTCTTCCCACGGCAGCTTCATTAAATTCCATATGGGACTTCAAACTCTACAATATTTCTGTTTCTGCTGCCATCAACACAGTGAAGGTTCTGAGGTCCAGTAAGGGCTGGGCATGTTGGTGCTGCCCCAAGTGATGGAAAATTCCCCTCTCTCTCTTTCTCTCTCTCTTCAAAGCAAAGAAAGACATGATGGTCAGAGAAGATATACTTGTGTTTTGTTACTCTAATAAATAAGTAACCCCAGGAGCCACTGAGTAGAGGGAAAGTCAACCAAAGAGACAATTTTAGGAACTGTTTGAGAAAAAAAATTTCCTCTTACAAATTGGACTTCAGTCTTCAGCCTTGGGTTTTTGATCCTTGATTTTGGTATGTAAGGATTTCTTTCCATTTATTTCAAGGGGAAGTTTTAATTTCCTTAAGATTACACATATTCACAATTCACCCAACTCTTCAAATAAGTGTAAGTTTCCTGGAAGGTTTGTTGTTTGTTTGTTTCTGATATACATGAAAAGCAGTCCAATAAAATGCACCAAAATTCAGCACACTGGGGGATAAAGAAAACCCATGTATTTGCAGTCAGCTGGGAGTAGAAACATGGCAGCAATATAAGAGGGAATTTGTTCTCTGGCCACAATACTTTCTCAGCTTTTTCTTTCATTTCAGCTAATTTGTCACAATTTTAGTACACCTGTAGTTCCCAACTCTGTTGTTGTTTTGACACACTAGAATGTTTCGATTTTCAACGCCTCCTAAGGATTACCAATGAATAATTTTGGTCTTGCAGGGTTGTTATAGAATTAGTCAAAATATATGTTAAATTCATACCATAGTGAATGGCCCATAGAGGGTGCTCAATTATTTTTCCTAGACTTATTGAGGTATAGTTGGCAGGTAAAAACGGACATATTTAAGGTATACAATGTGAAGCTATGTTATAGGTGCACATTGTGAAGTGATTATACAATCCAGGTAATTAACATAAACATCACCTCAGGTACTTATCTTTTTGTATGAGAATAATTGATTTATTCTCAGTAAATTTTAAGTACACTATACAGTATTGCTAACTATAGTCACCATGCTATATGTTAGATCTTCAAAATTTATTCATTTGCATAAGCAAAACTTTGACCCTCTGATCAACATTTCTCCACTTCCCTTGTCTCCTACCTTCCGGCAACCACCATTCTACTCTCTGCTCCAATGAGTTCAACTTGTTTTACATTCTGCATATGAATGAAATCATGTAGTATTTGCTTTTCTGTGTCTGGCTTGTTTCACTTGGCATAGTGTCCTTCAGATTCACCCATGTTGCCCTAAATGGAAGGATTTCCTTTTTTTAAGGTTGAGTCATAGTCTATTGTGTGTGTGACATTTTCTTTATTCACCAGTCAAGAGAGGCGTAGGTTGTTTCCATATCTTGCCAGTTATGAATAATGCTGCAATAAACATGGAGGTGCAGGTATCTCTTGGAGAACCTGATTTTATTTCCTTTGTACCCAGAAGTGAGACTGCTAGATCATATGGTAATCCATTTTTTAAAAAATATGTTTTGACGAAACGCCATACTGCTTTCCATAAGGACTGGACCAATTTACATCCCCACCAACCACGTAAAAGTTTCTCTTTTCTCCATATCCTCCTTAGTACTTATCTCTAATCTTCGGAATAATAGCTATTCTAATAGCTGTGAGGTAATATTTCACTGTGGTTTCAATATGCATTCCCTTTATAATTATTGATATTGAGTACCTTTTTATGTACTTGTTGGCCATTGGTGTATTTTCTGCTGAGACATGTTTATTCGGGTTCCTTATTCATTTTGCAGTGGGGTTGTTTGTTTCTTGCTATTGAGTTATTTGAGTTCCTTGTGTATTTTGGATATTCACCTTTTAGTAGATACATGGTTTAAAAAGATTTTCTCTCATTTGGTAGGTTATCTCTCACTCCATTGATTGTTTTCTGTGCTGCATAGCAATTGTTTAGTTGGGTGTAACCCAACTAAATATACAAAAAGTCCTTGCAGACCAATGTCAAGAAGATTTTTCCCGATGTTTTCTTCAGTAGTTCTACTTTTTAGGTCTTACATTTAAGTCGTTGATACATTTTGATTAGATTTTTGCATATGCTATGAGGTAATGGCCCGGTTTCATTCTTCTGCTTGTAGAGATTCAGTTACTGAAGAGACTATCTTTCCCCCATTGTGTGTTCTTGGCAAGAAGGTGCTCAGTTAACGGCAGCTTTTGTCTTGCTGTATTTCAGACTTATCAAAGTAAAATCTCTAACATATAGGCTTTTAGGAGAGGAAGCAGCTTCACTACTAAGATGTCACAATTAAAAAAAAAAATAAGCTCATGAGCATACTGTGGAACGTGAGCCACCGGGACCCAAATTATTAATCTTTTTTCTTGCAAATCCATCTGACTGCAGTTGAATGTTCTCATGGAAAGTTAGAATAATTCAGAAATCACTCTGAGACTCAGTGAACACTTCATAAATGCTTATTAAACACATAAACAGACTGTACCAGGCACAGAGATTATCAATAAAGTTTATCATATTGTGTTTGAGAGGAGAAATTGTTAAGATTTTGTGACTTATTTTTTATGCAAGTAATTAACTAATGAAAGCTGATTGAGTCAAACAGAGAAAACTGATTTTCTATCATAGTTATATAACAAATATATTTTTCTATGTAATTGACAAAGGTTACTTTATTGTTGAAAACCATTATGGAGCAATTGATGATTTTAAAAGTGCATGCCCAGTTTTGGTTTTATTCATTCCTTAAAGTGACCCTTTATTAAGTGACCCAAGTTATAGGCTGTATGGTCTTGACTTTAGAGTCAAACAGTACTAGAAGTACTGGAAGTACTAGAAGTCATAGCTTTAACAATTTTTGTTCTATGACCTGGTGCAGATTATTTTACTTTCCTAAACTTTAGTTATCGTCATATAAAATTTAAGCTAATAGTATTTACCAAGTATGACCGCTACAGAAATTCGCTTATGATAAATGCTTAGCATTCTACTGAGCACGTTGGAGGTGTTCAATTTACTGGAAACAATTATTCCTGTTATAAGTTGGAGAGAGTTCATTGATCCTGAGTTTATAGAATCTGAGACCCAAAAAGTTAAGTGATTTACAGTGTTTGAAGTGCACACCAATGCACCCTGTGTTCTAGAAGGCATCTGCTGAACACTGAGGAAGCTGGGGACAGCAAATTCCACTGGCTACCAGAATCATAGCATGGTTGACTTATTTTATATCTACTGTCTCATCGTGGTACTAAAACATTAAAAGTGCTTGGACTTCTTATTTAGCTTTTATTTTGTGGCCTAGAAATATTATAGAATCACTTAATATGATCATTTTGAATTTTCATATTATTTCAGTTAACATAAAAGATTTTAGTGACAGATTATTATATAATGATAGATAATCCTTGGTTTATAATTAATTATATTAAACTATAGCCTGCTGTACAATTATGACTGCCAAAACTTCATCACACTTCAGTGGTGGAAACTAGTTAGATACTGCCCTGGGATTAGCCATCAAATCGTCTGGAAACTTAGTAACTATCATGTAGCAGAGATTTATTTTTTTTGTAGAAAAAGTTTATGTTATTCTAACATTTTCTGAGATCAAATTTTAGGACTCCTAAGAACCTTGAAAAGGTGATAAATATTTGTGGTTCTTGCTTAGTCTCCATGGAGAGAAAGCATTATACAATCACAGATATATATGGGGAGAGGTGGTGTATTTTTTCCATTATATAAGCCGTTGGTTTGGATCCATAAACATTTTAGGCTTCCTTTCCTGGATACCTAAATTCAAAAGGGACGTGGTTTTGTCCACTCAGTTAGATGAAAAATTAAGAAGTTAGAGTCTAATAGTTCCTGAATTTTGCCTCAGAGAACTCAAAAATCTTTTCCATTTTATTTTATTTCTTTTCAGTGTTCCAGCATTCATTGTTTATGCACCACACCCAGTGCTCCATACAATACGTGCCCTCCATAATACCCACCACCAGGCTCACCCAACCTCCCACCCCCATCCCTCCAAAACCCTGTTTGTTTCTCAGAGTCCACAGTCTCTCATGATTTGTCTCTCCCTCCAATTTCCCCCAACTCCCTTCTCCTCTCTATCTCCCCATGTCTTTCGTGCTATTCCTTATGCTCCACAGTAAGTGAAACCATATGATACTTGACTCTCTCTGCTTGACTTATTTCACTCAGCATACTCTCTTCCAGTCCTATCCATGTTGATACAAAATTTGGGTATTCATCCTTTCTGAAGGAGGCACAATATTCCATAGTATCTATGGACCGTATCTTCTTTATCGATTTGTCTGTTGAAGGGCATCTTGGTTCTTTCCACGGTTTGGCGACTGTGCCATTGCTGCTATGAACATTGGGGTACAGATGGCCCTTCTTTTCACTAGATCTGTATCTTTGGGGTAAATACCCAGTAATGCAATTTCAAGGTCATAGGGAAGCTCTATTTTTAATTTCTTAAGGAATCTCCACACTGTTTTCCAAAGTGGCTGCACCAACTTGCATTCCCACCAATAGTGTAAAAGGGTTCCCCTTTCTCCACATCCTCTCCAACACATGTTGTTTCCTGTGTTGTTAATTTTGGCCATTCTAACTGGTGTAAGGTGGTATCTCAATGTGGTTTTGATTTCAATTTCCCTGATGGCTAATGATGATGAACATTTTTTCATGTGTCTGTTAGCCATTTGTATGTCTTCTTTGGAGAAGTATCTGTTCATGTCTTCTGCCCATTTTTTTGACATGATTATTTGTTTTGTCTGTGTTGAGTTTGAAGAGTTATTTATAGATCTTGGATATCACCCCTTCGTCTGTAGTGTCATTGTGAATATCTTCTCCCATTCCATGGGTTGCCTCTTTGTTTTGTTGACTGTTTCCTTTGCTGTGCAGAAGCTTTTGATCTTGATGAAGTCCCAGAAGTTCATTTTCACTTTTGTTTCCTTTGCCTTTGGAGACATATCTTGAAAGAAATCAAATTTTTTATTTAGAGCAGGCTTGTCTTGAAAGTTCTAGTTAGTGGAATGGCCTTTCTCCGATGTTTGCCTTTTCCCCAAGGGATCTATTATTCATGACAAGAAAGAAACATTTTCAGTTTATTAACTCATTTACTCAAATAACAAATATTTTTAAGTGCCTACAATGCAGTGGTGTGCTGGTAATCATCATCTTTGGAACAAAAACCCTTGATTTTTAGCATGTAGTGATTTCTGGGTGTGTGCCTTCGCCTGTGGCTGATTCCCTGCTTTTAGTGTAATGTCACTGAACACGGAGTTGGAGAGAGGTGAGGAGAATTGGCTCTACCAAGCTGGTCTGAGCCAGTTCAAGCCTACCTCTGACCCTGCCTGACCTTATGTGTCACATACCTTGGAGATATATATGTATAATATCAGTACCAGATGAAAATGGAACACTTCAGCTAACTTTCCAGAAAAAGCTAAATTGTTTGACTTATTTTTTATTCAGGCGATAAACTGAAATTCTAAACAACTAGAGTAATAAAAAACTTGGATGCTTTAATTTAGTTTTGTGCACTGTCTCCATTTCCATGATCAACACAGATTATCCCATGAATAACCTGCTATTGATCAGTAGAAACATAATTAGTTCAACCATGTAACTGGATATTTGGAAGTAAGATGGAAATGAAATTATGAATTTTCATCTGTTAGATACAAACCATTCACCAGTGTATACCTTTTGTGTTCATTCATTTAGAACTGTTATAGTATTGAAATGAGGTCATTCCATCACTATAGGTACCTTCTTCACATCAACTGGTTAGAGTAGTCCACTAAAGTTAAAGTCTTCTGATTCAGTACTCCGTGTTCTGTTTCATGGCTATAGCTTGCCTTTACAGACAGGCCAGCCATCTTGTAATGTCATATGGGAGATGAGTAATGGGGAATTGATGGGTTAGCATAATTCATGTGCACTCCTGGAAAAAAAAATCAAGGGTAAAAGCCCTATGGATGATAGGTCAAGAGCATTTCTATACTCTGTGTGTGTGTGTGTGTGTAGTTCCTTTCTGTATATTTTTAGACATTTAAACAAGTTGTTGAACTCATATTGCATATAGATTTTGTTTCTTGAACTTTTCTCAGTAAACATTTTGTTAAAACTATTTCCTCAGATAATAAAAAAAACTATGTTACCCTCTCAATAGGTAGATAGTAGTTCATATTCTGTTTGAACCATCATATTCCTAAGCATTCAACAATTTCGGACATTCAGGTTTTTTTCACATTTTTTCTTTTATTATGAAGGAGATGTCTTTGTCCAGAAATCTTTGGTCATGTGTCTGATTATCTCATTAGGTGAGATTCCTGGTCAAGGATATGGACAGTTGGAGGACTCCGGAGACATAAAGTCAAACTGCTGTTCAGTGAGGTGGTCTTGCCATACCTTTTATGGTGTCTCAGGTGCTGCCTCCTAGCATCAGGACTATAATTTTTCAAAATTTACTCATTTGATAGAACAAGTGTGGTATATCGTCTTAATTTGCCTTGAGAGTCCTAGTGAAGTTAATATTTTTGGTGTTTGTTGCTCATTTACATTTCCTTTTCCATGAGTTATCTGCTTATATCCTTTGTTCATCTGTTGAATTTTATATTGGTTTGATTGGGTTCTGTACCTAGAGAGAGTATATAATGTTGTGTCTCATATTCGATGCAAATATTTTCCCCATTTTACTCTTTTATATTGGTTAACACGTTCCTGTGATATATGGCAATTAAAATGTTTATATTTCATTTCTACTTTCCTTCTGTAATTTCTCCCACTGAATTTAAACTTAGCATGTTCTTCTCCATTCAGATTGGATAAATATTTGTCAACATTTTCTTTCAATTTTGTGATTTTTAATTTTCTTAAAATTTAAGTTTTTACTGTTTCATATTGACTTCAGCATATAAATATAACTTAATGATTAGTATCTAATGAGTCATCCTAATATCAATTGTACAGACTGCTTCCATCCACTAATATGTGATGTTATGGCTTTCATTTATTTGATATTTATTTATAACAAGGTCTGTTTTTGAAGCATTGATTTTGTTCCATGTTTTTGTCTAGCCTTGTGTCAATACCATTCTTATTTAATTCTTATAGACATAACATTCTAATAACTTCTAGTACTAGTTTCTTCATCATAGTCCCATTTTAAAATTAAGTGGTTTGACTAGTTTATTTTTCCAAATTACTTTAAAATAGATTTTTAAAAACAGTATTTGCAACTGGTAGAGCCACTCTGGAAAACAGCATGGAGGTTCCTCAAAGAGTTTAAAAATAGAGCTGCTGTATGACCCAGCAATTGCACTACTAAATATTTATCCAAAGGTTAAAAACATAGATTTTCAAAGGGGCACCTGTACCCCAGTGTTTATAGCAGCAATGTCCACAATAGTCAAAATATTGAAAGAGCCCAGATGTCTATCAACAGATGAATAGAGAAAGAAGATGTATATAGAGAGATAAATAGATAGACAGATGGATGACATGGAATATTATTCAGCCATCAAAAAAAAAAAGAAATCTTGCCATATGCAATGACATAGATGGAACTACAGGGTGTTATGCTGAGCAAAATAAGCAGTCAGAGAAAGACAAATATCAGATGATTTCACTCATGTGGAATTTAAGAAACAAAACAACGGATATAGAGGAAGGGATGGAAAGATAAAATAAGATGAAGTTAGAGAGGGAGACAAACCATAAGAGACTCTTAACTTTAGAAAACAAACTGACGGTTGCTGGAGGGAGTTGGAAGGATGAGGAACTGGGTGATGGGCATTAAAGAGGCCACTTGATGTAATGAGCATTGGGTGTTATATGCAACTGATGAATCACTAAACTCTACCTCTGAAATTAATAATACACTATGTGGTAATTAAATTGAATTTAAATAAAAAAATTAAAAAAATAGAAACTACATTTGAAAAGCTTTCTGTTGGGATTTTGGTTATGGCTGTGTTGAGCTTATGCATTAATATGGGAGGAATTGTTCTATTAACATCACATGAATATAAATGACAGCAAAATTATTTACCTTATAAAGTCAATACAAAAGGAGAACCAAAAGTTGAGCTGTAGAGGCACAGAGTAGTGTGGAGAAGCATCAGCAAATTGAACTTGGGTCAAGTCTCACTCATTTATGTTTACTGGCTGCGAAGTCTTGCAAATGTTTATAGCAGCCATGTCCACAATAGCCAAACTATGGAAAGAACCTAGATGTCCATCAACAGATGAATGGATCAGCAAGCCAAATCTTAAAAACTGTCAAGATTTTTTGTCCTATTCCCTCATCTGTAACATGGGAGTAAAATTTTCTCTACTTACATCATAGGGTTGTTGTAAGAACCCAGAAATACTCGGATTCTCAACACTTTTTGGAATATTAAAATGTATGTGTTTAAAAAAAAATTAGATTGTTTTGATCCCTAAGTAAAAATTCCTCTCATATGGACAGGTCCAGACCAGAATCTGAAGACTACAACTGATTTTCATCTCCTTCAACTGGAAAACCTATAAAATAAGCTCGCTGTCTACCTCATCCCTTCCATTGCAGAGATACCTCATTTACAAAGACCCTAACTTAAAAAAATTTTTTTTCTAATTTTTTTTCAGTGTTCCAAGATTCATTGTTTATGCACCACACCCAGTGCTGCAGGCAATACATGCCCTCCTTAATACCCACCATCAGACTCACCCATCTCCCCATCAAACTTTTTAATACTGAAAAGAATGCCTTCAGATTTGTACGTAGGAGGTCGGCAAGCAAATTTCTCCTGGCAGGAAAGCAGATCATATATCTTGAGCTTATCTCCCTCTTTTAGGGGGTGTCAAGCCCTGATCACCCTGGGCTGTGCGTAGGGAGCTCTAACCGACTTGTCCTCCTGCTGTCTGGGTTGGGGCCGCCTTGCCCAAGGCATCTGAAGAGTGCTCCCTCTCCCCAGCCTGTGGTTTAGGAAGCTTAGTTTCTTCCCCTCCAGTGATAACTTTCTGCTGTCATTTTCAAACTACCTACTACTGTTTATTTGGAATCTAAACATCTGGGAAGCTTAAATGACCAAATTTGTTGAGGGCACAGTCTGAGCTCTAATTTTATGTTCATGAGACACTTGACAAGTAAACACGTTGATAGCAGGATTTATGAAATGTAACCTCTGCAATAGAATTTTGGGCCAGGAAGATTTAGTTCAATCTTCCATGGCACCGTTTATGATGGAATTTTAGTTCTGAAAGAGAGAGCAATCTCTAACTTAACCCTTTCAACCTGCAATGAAGGAGGCTGATGCAGAGAGAGATGAGAACTGTTCTACGCCTTGTGGCCAGTCACTGGCAGAGCTGGGAACAGAAAAGAAACTAGCTTTCTCAATTCTTTCCACATGGCTCCAATACTGCATCATTCTGAGTATAGCACCAAGGCAAAGCAATGCATAATGTTCGAGTGTGCTGCACAATCTGGGAAGAGGAAAGTTATGCTCAGTGACAGAGTATCTTAAAGATACGAGGTTCAGAGGGTCTTCAAACACAGTCCTTTAAATGTCTGAAAGTAGAAACCTTGTGAAAATTCAGATTTGCACCTTGAAGGGAAAATTGCACCCAATCTTCTTGGGTCTTAGATATCTCCTTTCTCATTTATAGGAAGATATTTAATAAGAGAAAACGTTTTTTGCTTAGTCTTATGAGGGGCGGAAATACTGGATCTGATCAGAACCCAGATTTCAAGCTGAATGTGGGATTTGATCACCTCCTCAGCCTATCTGTCTGGTCAGTTCTGTGGACTGATTATTTCTCAAAGTGGGGACAGAGATGATCTACCTCCCCAAAGCCTTATGGTTGGCTTTCTGGACTCTTCTTTGTCTACCCCCTTGTGACCTAGCAACTGCAATTTCCGTTTTGTCCCCAACAGGAACTCTGCTTTTTGTGGATTTATTTCCAACTTTTTCTTTTTTAATAAATATTTTATGTATTTACTTGAGAGAGAGATCATGTAGGCAAAGAGGCAGGCAGAGAGAGAAGGGGAAGCGGGCTCCCGGCAGAGCAGAGAGCCTGAAGTGGGGCTTGATCCCAGGACCCTGAGACCTTGACCTGAGCCAAAGGCAGAGGCCTAACTCACTGCAGAGGCCTAACCCACTGAGCTACTCAGGCACCCCTAATTCCAAATTTTTAAAATTTTTACAACTTTGGTATTTTGCACTTTGAGTTTTTTTTTGTTGTTGCTGTTCCTTCCCTTGGAATATCCAACTTCTCATTCTCACAAACTGCTTTGGTTAGTGATAGTCTTTCTTGGTTCTCAACTTCTGGGGCCCTCACCTCTGTGTCACATTGGTTCTTACACCTTTTGGTATTCTCTCCCTAAGCTAGGTTTGAACCCTGGAAGGATCGGGAATGCAAAATTTTCCTCATGAGTAGCCCTGAGACCAGTAGGTGATTATAGGGGGCATGAATGAATTGAAAAGGGAAAAATACAGTGGCGGGGAAGGGAGAGAATCAAGTTGAGAGGCTGCTTCTATTTCTTGTCACAGAACTCATTCCAGTCAAGCTTGACACAGCTTCTTCTATATCGATTCTTGAATTCGCATTACCACAAGTGAAATGACAGCCCCTGGGGTGTTCTCATTTCCCAAATTTCTCTGGCTTTATTTCATGGTCTCTTTCCTCTGAACGACCTTGTTTCTCTTTGAGTCATGGCAACAATTATTTGCTTTTCATATGTAGGTTTTTGCCTTCAAACAGTTTCAGGTATTTACTTTCAAGACCTATAAGGACTATTGTAAGAAAAACAAATTAGGCAGACAGGCTGTGGCTTGAGTAAAAAGTCTATCAGAGGCAAACTAGAAATGCCTCTCCTCTAAGCTTGTAGTTCCTAATGACCTCTCTTTATCATAATCAGTTCTCTTGTATTATGATCCGTGCCTGTTTCTTTCTCTTATTAGTCCTTCAGCTGAGCTTTATTTATTTTTAGGTTCCAAGTACCTAGCACAGTGTCTGGTATATAGTAAGCCTACAATAAATGTGTGTGGGATATTAAAAAAAAAATCTTAGGTTTCTTTTAAAAAAATAGTTTTGTAATCAGTGAGAACTCTCCTCTCCTTTTTTTGTCTTTATTTTTTTGTTTGATATGTTTTCTTACAGTAACAGTCAAAATGAGGGTCTGGTCACCTCAGGCAACAAAATGGCGTTTTCTTTCTCTACCTCACAACCTCTGAGTTTCCCTTAAATCTCACCTCAGCTTGTAATGTTTGCTTTGTCTGTGTGGTTATGAGCATCTGTCCTTTCTATTTAAGGTTGTGTGTAACCATTTGCTTCTATGGAAAAAAAAAAAAAAAAGGTGATTCTTGCAGCAATGGTTTGCTGAAGCTGGCGAAATGGATTGGTTTTGTTGACAAATAGCCCCTGTCTGAATTGCTGACATTTCTCAGCCCTCTGCTGGATTGCACAACATTGTGCAACTTTATGTGGAAATAAATGAGTTTATTAGCAATGAGTTGTGTGTTTGTGGCTGTGTCCATGTATGATAATAAACATCTTTTGTGGGTACTTGCAGCAATAATGACACCACTCTTTTTCAGTTCACCCTTTACCATAAACTATGCCATTATTCATTTCAGTGGGAGCATCTAACCTCAAAGAATGTTATGAGAGTAGCTTGTTGAAACAGAGTAATGGACAGTAGGCTCTGAGTAATCCTCTACTGGCAGGACTGTGTGATAGCTGAGCAGATGGTTTCTTCTATGTTGGTGGTCTGTAATATTTCTACTTGAAACCGTTCACATCTAACACAGCTTTGCCACACTAGACCCAGGAATTTTCAGTGACTAAAAACAGTGCAGTGTTTTCTGGAGTCAGCTCTAGTCACTCGTGTGGTGAGCTATGCCTCCAGGGTGTTTCTTGAGGACACTCAGCTGACCTGCAGTCTCTGCCCTCAGAGATCAAAGATCATGGAACAAGCCATTGGAGGTGCTCAAGATTTCAAGTGTCAGGAGCCCAGAAGAAGCTTATGAGCAGACAGAGCTGAAGCTCAAGGATGGTCAGAACAGTTGGGCTGTGTGGGGGTGCGGCGGAATTAGGCAAGGTTCGCAGAGAACCCTTTAAGGGAGATATATCCTGAACTAACTCATGAATAGAAGGACTAGTAGTTATGGTAAAAAAAAAATTGAGTAGAGAGTACATTCTAGTTTGCCTGGGTAGGGTCATACGGGAAGTTAAGGAGGAAGGAGCAATGAGTTGTGGGAGATGGAAGGGAAATGAAACCATTAGATAAGCAGGCCCGCTAAAATTCCCTCAGGGAAAAAAAAATGTGATTACAATCTGTGTGAAATACCAAAGACTTCTAGATAAGACACTAAAACAGAAGCAGAATCTGGACTTACTTCAACATTCGTTGTGCATTTGCAGAGCACAGAGCGAGGTGTTGGAGAACGAAGGGGAGTGAGAAGAGGTCCTGCCCTGAGGGGTTTTAGCCCAGTCAGAGACAAGCTGTACATGAATTTTTCAATAGGCTGTGCTTAGTACTGGGCCAGAGGTGTGCCCAGGGCACTATGGAAGCCCAAAGGTCTAGAACCCAGTTTGACCTTGAGACATGGGAGGAGGGAACAATGAGGGGGAGCACTGGTGAGTGTTAGAGCCAGAAGATTCATTCCCACCAGGAAGTCTGTGTGTGGTGGGTGTGATGAGGGAGCAGGAAAGGTTGTCACAAGTAGAGGGAATAGGCCAAAGAGGGCACAGGAAACCACATGATATTTGCTGATGCTGCTTACTGACTTCGAGTCACTGGGTCCTCAGGTCTGAATGGAGATGGGTGGGTGGTGTGGGACACAACTGGGACTGGGGCAGGAGCCGCATTTCCATCATGGGAGCTTATCCTGTGGGCAATGGAGCCTGTGGGGAGGGCTGAGGGGGTCAATAGCACAGGGGGCTTTAGAACAATCCTTCTGGCAATAGTGGGAGGAAGGGGACGAGGTTGGCGATGCTCTTAGTGTCCAGAGACTGCTTAGATGGGGGCATCTGTGGACTTGGCCAAGGTATGGCAGTGAGAATGGAAAGGACTGATGGCTCTAGAATTGTTTTTCATTTAAAATTCTGAAGGTGCTGGAATTGTTAGGACACAGAAGACTAGGGAGAGGAAGGAGTCAGGGGCGGGGGACAGCGAGATTTCTGGCTTTGACGGTTGAGTGCATGGTGATGCCTCCGATTCCCCTTCGTGTGGCAGGCTGCCGTGAGGGGCCTCTGTGGCATCTACTCTCTGAGAAGCCTGGAAATGAATGTCCTTCCTTTCACCCACGAGCAGCTGGATTGTCAGAGGCCTGAGAACTCAACTCTGGTTCTAGCTCTATCCATCGCTGGGAAGAGAGGGAGGCCTAGCCCGCAGATCAGTGTCTCCTTGGGCTCTTCTTCCTCATCTGCAGGTGGTGAAAGTGACCTCAGGCCTGGAGCATGCTGTTAGGGCCACGTTGGAGATAGAGGCCAAGGACCCTGGAGAGCTGGGCTTCTAGCTGGTGGCACTGTTCCTGCAATGGCTCGCTGTTCTTCCCACTCAGCCGTTTTCCAGAGTGTGAGGGGATGGTGGGGCTCTCCCTGGGAAGTCAAATAGAGCAGACACTCTGAACTAGCAGAGGTGACTCAGCGTTTCTGAGGGTTTGTTTGTGTATTTAACTTTGAGTCAACATTATTCTAACACCTTTTAGTTCACTTAACATTTACAGTGTATAGTAGATGGCAGACAAGGTCACAGAGCCGGGAGGGGCCTTAGTGCCTGCAGGATCCCTTCTGGCAGCTCTAGGAAAGCCACAATGAGATCCCCTGCTCCCCCCTGCCGCTTGGCAACTTTTTTTTTTAATTTAATGGTTGAAAAATTCAAGCAGATTTAGATATTTTCTATTAAAAGAAGAGAAAGGAATAAGGAGGCCACAGTGAAATTTCCAACAAAGACACTGGTTGCAGTTCTCCATATGTGAAAGTCCAAAAGAAGCTAAGAAAAGGATGTCTTCCCCCAACCTCACAACATCCCCCCCCGCCCCCACCCTCACAGTATTTGTTATAAGCCACAAAGACTCAGGGCTCACAGGTGGGGAAAAATAGATAAATTCGAGAAAAGTTCCTGAAACTGCCCTGGGACCAACACTGTTTCCTACCGGTGACTGCAAAGAGCTAGTGAGCCAATGTTAGTACTTCTAGAAGAGTCAGAATGTTTCACATGAATTTTTTAATGTTGGAAAAACCAGTCAGGAGAAAAAAAACATACCTTCTCCCCCCCTTCTTTTAATATCGTTTTCAGTAGCACAATGCATTTAAAGTAAGGCATAGTTTCCTCAGAGTAATATGGCCTCAGGACATGATTTAGATGGAAAATTTAAGTAAGATTAATGCAATTTATTATCCGACAGGATATCCCTACAAGCCACATGATTTGGCTGAATTTTAGATTCCCAATCTAATATTTCAGATGAGATTTCCAGATGGGTGTCCTATTCCTCTATTAGTTTAGTCAGGGTGATATAGAGTTTGTAAAACAGGAGAGGTTAAACTAGTTTTAACACTTGATTAATCATTGAAATTACTTTGTTACTGTTTGAATTCATTGACTTTTGTTTATTAAGTAACTCCCTAAAACCCAAAGCCAACACAAACTAGAGGCACATTTCCAGCTTTGCTAATTTATTTGATGACTTCTTCAAAGGAAAAAATTTTTTTAAAGTAGTAAATTTATGGTTACATTGAAAGGCTGTTCAATGCTTGCTCCTTGCCTTGAGAGAGAAAGTGTGGGCTTGTAAGACGGAGGGCAACACACACACCCACCCTGAACACATACCCATATTCTAATTTCTTGGAACATTTCTGGACAGATAAATCTTTGAAAGAAATTAGATGAATAATTATCAGAACTTTTGCTACTTCCATCAAGAAATAGATGGATAGCACAGAAACTGTTCGAGGTGACAAACCACATATATATTCCACCATTTTATAAACCACTCACAAGTCTATTAAGGGAGGTGAATTCCAGCACCCAGTGAGGCTGCCTGAATGGAGGGATGAGCACCATGGACAATTAAGCATGCTCCTGCTGCCGGCGGGACTCAGCTCTTAGCATGAAGTGAAGGGGGAGAAGCTAATCCAGAGAATGGACAAAGCTCCAAACCAGAACTTCTTTTTGGGATATGAAAATTTCCTGAAGTCTGGGTTTGGTAAATTGATTACAATCTCTTCTCAGAGACCTATCAGGAGCAAACTAGTGAGTTGCAGACATAAATTTGAATTCCAGAGTCTCCAACTAACCCAACTCATAAATGAATTCCTAAATGCTGACTGAGCCAGAAGACCCAGCTTTGGAAAACCACTTGGCAGGAATCATTAGTTTCAAAATGAGATGAACTGCTCTATTTAGCCCTCATTCAAAACTTTACAGAAATGCCAGATTTCCATAAACACAGGTTTCCTTGAATTTCCAGGGCTTTGATTAACTGGTAGATGAGGCTTTCTCACAAATGCAGATTTGTATGTAATATTCAGTTTGGACAGGATTGGGAGCTGGAAACCAACACAAAGTGTTCCCTCTCCTCCCTAAGATGTTAACTCTTCCCTTGTTTTTCAGAAAGTGCTTTTTGTTACGTGAGGTTTGGAAAATTAAAAATTAGTCTATGGTTTAAAAACATGGCTATAGATCATGTTCTTGTCATTTATGTCACCGTTTCTTAAGCTTTTCATGACTGATTGACAGCCCACTGATTGATAGTGTGTCTTTAATGTCCCAAAGGAATGAGAGAATTAAAAAATACACTTCTGTCTCTGCTGAAAAAGTCATAAAGTTGTGGCTTTCTACTAAGTGAAGAGGTTGCTTGCAAAGATTTTTTTTGTTGTTGTTTTAATATGTTTTCATTTTTCCTTTTATGGCCATTTTTCTCCATTGAGACTGGTGCATTAGGTGGGGACACAAATTGGTGCCACATAGATCCCCAGAGTTAAACTTTTTGCTGGTGGCCTGCCACCACCTCCTCTTTTTTTTTTTTTTTTTTTCTTTTTGGCTTCCATAGTCAAGTCAATAAAAACAAATACATTTGGAGGGTAAATAGCCAATTTTTTGTATTCTGAGAAGCTGTTTCCTTCCAAGAGAGTGAGTTTGGAGCCCAGGACTGACTTAAGACATGGATTCCATTGCCTCTGTGGGCTTTTCCCATATTTCTTTCAATGTCTGTGGATTGTCCCTAGGATTTTAGACATCAGAGATTATAATGCAAAAAGAAAGTATTGGTTAAGCTAGTTAGGCTACCTCAGCCAGGTAGGATTTTTTGTCTCCAAAGAGCAGGGTTGTAAGGGCTAGATATAGGCTTGACTTACAATAGGGTAAAAACACAGCAGTTAGCAACAGTGTTGCCTTCACTTTTAGCCTATTCTGTGTAGTAGAAATTCAGATGTTTGTCACAATGGATTGATTCTTACAGATGGTTCTCTAGAAGTTCCGTTGCTTCTTAGAGGAGTGATCTAGAAGTCATCCTGAGGCAGTCTCCTTGGAGCAAGGTCGTGTTCTGGGCTGCAGGAGAGAATGAGAGTCCCCAAAGTCCGAATGATATGGATTGAGGGCAGCAGTCTCCGTGGTAGTTTTTCCAACTAGGACAGTTCAAGAACTTCACCAGAGATTTGTCATGAAACCACCACTCACTCAGGGTTTGACTAAGGCTTTGTCTGCAGTACCTGGTAGGCTGACAAGAGATAGCACAGTGGTGGGGCACTACCTGTGGATCGATATCTGTTAACTTCTGTCTCCTGCACCTCATTCTCCCCTTCCTCCTCATATCATCACCGTCATCACCATCACCATCATCACCACCATCATTTCCTGCCCTTAGCGACTCACTTAGAGGTTATGAAGGCAAAACATGATTTGGTTTGGTGATTTCACCAGTTTCTTCTTGTCTTCCTTCTTTTTCTTTCCCCTTTCCTTCTCTTTCAAGAACCCAATCAAAAAGGATAAGAGTTCAGGAACAGTCCCTTTTGAAGCCCACACAAACAGCTGTGTGCCAGGGATTTGGTTGCGGTGGGAGAGGGAGATGTCAAGCTAATTGGCAAGTATTCTGAATCTGCTACCTCAGGGGACTTTGGGGCTTTGACCTTGGAGCAACTTGCTGTACAGTGTAAGGGTCCTGAGACATTCTCTTCCTCCATTTGACAGAATGAGATGCCCTAGAACTGAGGGTTTTGTGAAAGAACAGAAAAAAGTATGAGGATGTTGGATGGAAGGGGGAAGAGGACTAAGAATGTTAAGAGGACAGGCGAATTCACTCAATGGTAAATCTGCATTTCCATCTTCCACTAGGGCAAGACTCATGTGATTATAGGAATGAGAGGCTTTGCTGCAGAGATCTTGGGTCATGTGCAGAGGGCTACATTGCTATATGGATGTGCTTTTTGTGACTTGGTTATTTTCCTCTGGAGTCTAGGATGCCTATACCGTTCGATCCCCTCCTTTCTGTTGGAGTGCTTGCTTTGTCAACTGCTGCCTGCCAGCAACTCGAGGATGACCATCTGCCACCATCTCTGCTTTGGGGACCTGACAAGAAGGAAACACATTCTTGCACTGCGGAGAAAGCTTAGTGGTTCTCCTCTGCCTTCATTCATTCACTGAAAATTCTTTTGTTGTTGTTTTAAGTTTTCTGTATTCTAGGCACTGTACTAGGCATCAGGAATCCATGGAATTTTAATCTACAGAGAAGACTGACGTTAATCAAATCATCCTAAAGACATATAAATTTCAAATTAGACAAGTTCTATGAAGGTCAAGCCCATGGCACAGCACTCACTGTGCATCTAGCCTGCTCAGGAAGTTTTGGGATGTGACCATAGAGCTGAGTGTGTAGTTTGGGCAGGAATTAACCAGGTGTAGAGGAGAGTGTAGAAGGTTCTGGTTAGAGAACTAGCTCATGCAAAAGCCTGTGCTCTCTCCACCAAAATCATACTGTGGTCTGTGTGTGGAGGTGCAGTGAGGCTGGACAGGTTCCATTTCATCAGCTCTGAGTTGAAGTTTGTCACCTGAATCTTGGAATCAGTTCTGCCACCTGTGCTCTCTGTCTTCTATGATCTGTTAGAGTCCTTTCTCTTCTGGATCTAATCCCTCAGTATACTCCATTCTGAAAGAAAAGCAGTACAAGGTGTAGGGCAGAGACACACAAAAAGTCAGCAAGTACATCTTTGTTTTTCTTTCGAGTCATGAGAGAATAAATCTCTTCATTCCTTTAGACAAGAAATGCACACCATCACCACTGATGTCAGCCTTCCTGTTTATCGTCTCAAACTTTAGCAATGTGGAACATTCAGTTGGGTTTGCTTTTGGGGGCATTGCCCCTTTAACTGAGGGTGGCATCTTTAAGAAGTGACAACTTCTTCTACTACAGAGCCTGCTAGAGTCTATCTTCTTTGTTTGCAATCCTTGGCTTTTATATTTGACTTAATTTATTGTTTATTTCATGATAGTTTCTATTCTTCTAAAGTTTGGATTCTCCCCCAAAGAGCACTTCTCGAAATGCAGCCTTCAGTAATATTTCTTCTACTTTAATCCATTGCCTTGAACCCCTTTGTCCCTGGAGGCTATTCTGAAAATAGTGCCCTACCTGGACACCCATCTCTCTGTATAATGACCCTCAAATCACGATGTGTTGAAGAGCAGTGTTTTGTCAACTATTTCTTAATGAGTTTGTTTGTTGTTGTTCTGGTTTTTAAAAAAAAGCATATACTTGCTTTTGATAATTGAAAATATAGGAATAAGAAGCATGAATATTAAAGAAAGCTATACATGGAGAAATGATTATTATAAATATTTTTGTGTATTTTCCTCTAATGTATGAGTAAATGTTACATATTCATATAAATAGACATATATTTTTATCTTGTATTTTTCATTTAACATGTGTAATAAGCATTTTCCATGTTAGTAAAATTATTTGTAAGCATTATTTTTAATGGCAACTAATATTCTTATTCTAGTTAACCTAATGTGCCTGTTGTTTGTCATTTTGGCTACAATAAATGTTTTTGTGTTAAAAATCCATGTATTGGTTTGGGTTGAATTCCTTAAGATAGAATCCAAGAAGAGGAATTATCTACTTGTTCCTTTATTCACCATTTATTGCTTTCTTCTTTTATATTAATCTTCTTGGTTCTATAATTCAAAAACATATATATATATATAATAAATATATATAAATAATAATATATGTAAATATGTAATATAATAGATATATAAAATCCCTGTTTTCAAGGAGATTCAGCCCTGTGCTAGATTAAAGGACAGGAACATTTTAGAGTTCTTGATACAGATTTTCAAGTTGCTTTCCAGGAATTTGGATCAATTCACTCTTCTGCTATACGGAAGAGTGTGTTCTAAGTTATTCTTCTAGTATCCCTTCCTTTTGAGAATTTGCTTTCCCTTCCACTTTGTGATTCACCTGGGGTTGCCATTGTACATTGCCTTCATGGACAATCAGGTAGAGTACTTCCTCGCTGGCTTCCACATAGAGAAACAGTAACACAGAAGTTCATGCTGGGTCAGTATGGTACCCAGGCTGGGGTACCATAGGTTTTTTGTTTTTGTTTTTTTAATAATTAGGAGAGTTTCTCTTTTTTCATTCAGAATTGTGAGCTATGAAGAGAACGAGGTACACTGGAAGTGCTGTTGGTCATATTATCTAGCATGAAAAGACTACCCGCCTGGGAACTTGTCCACCACATGGACACAGACTGAGGGATGGTGAAGAGAGCTGAATTCTGACTAGTAGGCAGGTCCACCTGTGACTCCAACCCCGCGAATGCTACTCCTCTATTTTTCACTTAGATGAGCCAACACATCAACTTCTTTTCTTTCCCTTCTGACTCCTTGTCTTTTCCTCCTCTGTGTTTTCTTTTTTGTTAAGTTGGATTGAATTGAATTTCTAACACCAGTAGAGAATCCTGACTGTACCTACATAGCCATTGTTATCACCTTAGAAAATGCTTTGAACATAAAAAAATTCCCGTTCCCACAAGAAAAATTGTATATCTTTGTATGACATATGTACACGCACCTTTGTGCTTGAGCATGAGGCTAGGCATTTTTTCCTCATGTGTAAATATGTATGCATATTTTGGTTCATTTATCTACAATATTCTTAGTTTTAAAAGTATTTACTTAAGTCATGCTTGGCTGGCTCAGTCAGTACAGCATGTGACTTTTGATGTTGGGGTTGAGTTTGAGCCCCACAATGGGTGCAGAGATTACTTAAAAATAAAATAAAATTAATAAAACTTTACTTAAGCTTATTTCATACTTAATATATATAGGATAAGTGTTTGCTGAAGTACTTTCCCCACATAGTTATTTGTTTATATCATGAGCTTTTATCTAGAAAAATTTCCTCTTTTTTGGGTAAAATTTCACTTATTTTTTAATAAAAATTTAAATGTTTTGTGAATTTTATTTATTTTTCTTTGCAAGCTTTCCCACTGTCTTTAAATTTAAGATTCTCTTCTTCATAGAATTTTGGTGTTTTCACATATAAACATTCAGAACTTATTTTAGTGTGCTGATTTGAATTCAGTTCTCATGTTGATTTTTTTCCCTCCCTAATTGGTATTTTTTTCCGATGTCACTGTTGAATAATCAGTTAATTTCCAATTGACTTATAATGCCTTGAAGAAAATTATATGCTATGTTCCTATAAACCTGAGAACATGTGATAAGTTTTTTTGGGGGGAGGTTTATGACCTGTATATAAGGCTATTTCTAAGTCTCTCCGTATAATAGGATTTTTGTTCTATTTTAGGTCTTTAGCCACATAAAGACAGATAGCTATCATTGTCCCTAGCATCACTTCCGATTATACTGGAAGTAAAATATTTCATTTCTTAATGATTTATTCTACAGAATTCCATATTGACAAATACCACTTACTGAGTTTTCCCATGTCCTGGACACTCTGCTAAATTTTAATCCTTATCACGACTCTGTGTGGTAGATACTGATGTTGGGACTTCGATACTTAGTTCTCTGACACGTTTTGAGTTAGCTTTTATAAGTATGTGACAATAGACCATCTCTACATATTTTGAACTCTTGTTTTGATCTGTCTGTTGATAAAAATACCATACTGTCTTGATTACTATAGATAGTCTTAAAATAAGGTAGTGTAAATATTCCAATTTTATTCTTTTTGTTTCAAAACTTTTTAGTTAAAAGGTGATTTATATGACCTGAAGATCAACCAGAGTATTTCTACACCCTTTGAATTTCCATGTGAATTTCAGAATCAGCTTATCAATTTGTACATAATAGCTTATTGGGATTTTGATTGTGATTCTGTTGTATCTAGTCATGAGTTTAGGAAGAATTTACACCTTAAAATTATTTTCTAGTTTGCTAGTACTTGCCAGTGAATATTCTCTTATTATGTTACAGGATCTATAGTGATGTCTCCTGTCTGATTTCTGATATCGGCTTATATCACCTCACCTTTTTTCCTGGATGTTTATCAAATTTGTTTATCTTCTCAAAGAATATACTTTTGGCTCAATAAATTTTTATTTTTCTATTTTCGGTCTCATTGATTTCTGCTCTTTTATTATTATTGTTATTAATTTGCATTAGCTGTTCTTTTCCTTGTCCCTGAAAGTGGATATTAGGAGAGTTGATTTGAGACTTCTCTTTCTAATACAAGCACTTAGCACTATACATTTTATTATTCTAGCTGTACTGCTACAAATTTTGATATGTCTTGTGTACATTTTCATCCCACAGGAAATACAAGCTAATTTTCTGTTAATTCCTTCTTTGACCCATGGATTACTTAAAAGTGTATTATTTAGTTTCTGAATCTGGGGAGATTTTGCAAAGGCCTTCTGTTACCTCAGTTTAATTTAATTTTGTTATGGTCAGAGACCTTTCCTTGTATGATTTACGTATTTTTAAATTTGTTGAGACTTGTCTTATGGCTTAGAATATGGTTGATCTTGGTAAATATTTTGGGTGCACTTGGAAAGGGTATTTTGCTGTTGCTAGGTAGAGTGTTCTCTAAATGCCAATTCAGCAAAGTAAAGTAACAAATAATGTTTGTCTTCTAACTCCTTAGTAATTTTTATTTTGGGGCATGTATTTGTTCCATCATTTATTGAAAAGTGTTGAAATATCTGACTATATTTGTGGATTTACTTATTTTTCCTTTCACTTCTCTAAGTTTTTGCTTCATATATTTATGAATCTATTACTAGCTGCATAAACATTTAGGATTGATATGTACTCCTGATAAAGTAACTGCTTTCTTACTATGAAACAAACCTCTTTTTCTCTTGTAATATTACTTACAGCAATCTGCTTTGTCTGATATTGAGATAGTCACTTTCATTTTCTTTGATTAATACTAGAATGACATATCTTTTTCTATTCTTTTACTTTCAAACTATTTGTGTCTTTATATTTAAATTTCATTTCTTGTAGTTAGCGAGTAGTTTTCTTTCTTTTCAGTTTCGTGTTTGTTTTCCAATCTGGTAACTTCTGCCTTTCCTTGTTATGTTTAGTTCATTTACATTTTAATAAGATTATTGATATGATTGCTGTTTATTTGCTGTTTGACTCATCTGCTTCTCCTCTTTTCTGTTTTATTTTGAATTAGTTGTATATTTTTCTCCTCTTTTCTTTCTTATTTTGGATTAGTTGCATTTTTTTATGATTCCATTTTATCTTTTTAAAACATCTTTTAAAAGAGTTTTATATATTCGAGAGCGAGCGAGAGAGAGAGAGCAAGCACGAGTTGAGGGAGAGGCAGAGGAAGAGGGACAAGCAGACTCCTTGTTGAGTGGACCCCCCAGCCCTCATCCAGGAGGTCGATCCCAGGATCCTAAGATTATGACCTGAGCTGAAGTCAGATGCTTAACCAACCTAGCCACCCAGACATCCCTCCTTTTTGTTTTTTCCTGTTTTTTTTTCTTTTTTTTAGTTACACCACTTTTTAAATATTTTTAGTGATTGATTTATGGCTTGTCATGTCTATCCTTAGCTTGTTACTGGTAATATTATACCATTTTACATCAAGTATAGGAACTTTATAAAACTATAGTTCCATTTCTTCCTTTCCTACCTTATAATTTTATTATCATACATTTTACTTCTCCATATGCTGTAAGCCCAACATTACATTTAAAAATGATTTTTGCTTTAAATTGCCATTAAAAAATAGATTTAAGATAATTATAAACAGTTATTTATATGTAAACATATTTTGCATTTCTTTCACTTTGTATTCCTTTATATTCATCCAAATTTCTAGCTACTGTCTTATTTCTGCCTGAGGGACTTTGCTTCACATTTCGTGTAATACAGTATTCGGGTGATGCATCCTTATAGATTTTGTATGTCTAAGAAAATCTTTACCTTATGTTCATTTTTGAAAGGCATTTTGTCTGAGTGTAGAATTGTAGGTTGATAGAGCCCCTCCCAGCTCTACTCCCCAGGACTTTAAAGCTGTTGCTTCACTGTCTTTTGGCTTACACTGTTTCTTACAAGGAGCCTGAAATTCTTATCTTTGTCCTCTGGAGGTAATATGTCATTTCTTTTCTCTGGTTTTACAAAGATTTTTCTCTTTATTACTCACTAAATAATTTGATTATGGCATGTGGTGGTGTAATTGGCTTTATTTTTCTCCTTAAGATTTTGTGAATTCGTTGGGTCTGGGTGTTTATAATTTCATCATATTTTGAAAAGTTGTCATCATTATTTCTTCAAATAGTTTTCTTTAGTTTTTTCTTTTTCTCTTTCCCCTGGGACTCTGATTACATATGTATGAGGTTGCTTCATGCCCTACAGTCCCCTGATAATTTTTCAATTTCTTCTCCAGCGTACAAAATGTTGGCAATCCCATCTGGTATATTTTTCATCTCGACATTGTATTTTTTTTTTAAAGAACTTTGATTTGGATCTCTTAAAATATCTCCTATAACTATCCTTCCATGATCTTCATAAATATCTTCCATCTATCCTATCATGCTCCTGCTTTTCTCTATCATCTGAAACACATGGGGTTTATTTATAAATAACTGCTTCTATCTAGTGATTCCATTATCTGTGTTCTTCCTCTCTGGTGGTGTTTCTATTGATTGATTTTATTCTTCCTTATGAACTCACTTCCTGTTTCTTCACATGCTTGGTAATTTTTTCATGGGTTGTCAGATTTGTGAGTTTTACATTGCTGCGAGATTTCTTCTCTCTCCTTCTCTTTTTATTTTATATCCCTGTAAATATTGTTTTAGTTTTGTACTGGGATATATGTAAGTTATTTGAAAATAATTTGTGGCTTGCTTTGAAGCTTTGTCAGATGGATCCATAGACTATAAGTCTGAGTCAGTACTCTTTTTCTAAGTCCAGTGCCTCATATGTTATGAGGTCTGCCTTTAATTGCTAAGGCTGCCATAATAAAAGACCACAGGCTGAATCAGTTAAAAAAAAAAAAAAAAAAAAGCAAGTATTTATTGTCTTACAGATCCAGAGGCCATGACCAAGGTGTCAGCAGGGTTGGTTTTCTGAGTTTTCTCTCTATAGCTTGCAGAGGGCTACCTTCTTGCTGGGTCCTTACATGGTCTTCCCTCCAGGTATGCACATCCATGGTGTTTTAAATTGTGTCCGTATTTCCTCTTCTTATAAGGATAGAAGCCATATTGGACGAGGATCCATCCTACAGGACTCAGTTTAACTTAGTCTCCTCTTTAAGGCCCTGGATCAAATGCAGTCACAAACTATACTAGGGTTAAGGCTGACACAAACTATACTAGGGTTAGGGCTTCAGCATATGAACTTTAGGGGAACAGAGTCTTTCCACTCTGCTTGGTGGGACCACTATCTAGTCTTGCATGAGCTCTGGTCTTGTGTGAGTTCTGCTTGCTTTTCCTACCTTTTCCCCCTGGCCTTGATAGTTTCTTCATAAAGTTTTGCTGATCAGTCTTCCGTCAAAGACTCAAAGATACTCAGGGCTCCCATGTTCTAGGCAATCTTTTCTTATCTTTCTTTAGGATTCTTCTCTGTGAATTTTAGCCACTTTGGACTCCTCTAAGAGGAAAGAATCTTCTGTCTTCTCAACTCAGGGCACGCAGTAGGCTCCGTTTGACTTTTCCCTTCCTGCAGTGCACCCTGAAATCTCTTTTCAGGCCATAATACGGAGCACCTGTAGCTCTCACAGTGCTTGCTTCCCATTTCCAGGGATCAGTATCCTGTCCTGCCTGTTGTCTGAAAATGACTATTTCACCTATCATTCCTGTTACCCGATTGTTTAAGTTGGGAAGATTAATCTAGTCTGTTATTTTCTCATGCCAGACATAGAAGTCAGCAAAACACCTTTTGTTATAGTACTATTAGTATGCATACACATAATATTACACCTGCTTATAATTTGTTTTTTTTTTCTTTATTTATTTGCTAATCCTTACTGAGATCTTGCTTTGCCCTAGACTTTATTAGTCACTGCAAACAGTTAATAAGACATCTTACCTGCGCTGAAGAGATTGTCAGTATGGTGACAAGGCAGACTTATATACAGATAATTACAAAACTAAGCTGTGATAGAATTTTTGATGGTCACCAATTCTTATCTCAGTGTTCATGCCTTTTTGCAATGTGACTGCTGCTCTTCTCCACACCCTTAAATCTGAACTAGACCTCGTAACTCCCACTTCCACCCTCTTGGGATGCTGTCTGAGATCTCCATGCAAGGACAGCAGAATGGCCTAGGGGAGGCTTGAGGTCATATAGGTAAGAACCAAGACCCCTCCAGTCAATAGCCCTTAGCAAGTGCTAGCACAGCAGACCCTCCAGATGATAAAGTGTTGGGACTGAGCCTTGAGATTAGCAGAAGGACATCCCTGACCAACCCACAGGGTCATAAAAAATAATTTCATAAAATCATTTTTCTTAAGCTGCTAAATTTTGGAGTGGCTTATTTCACAGGAAAGTTTAACTGTGACCAAAGTGATGTGATCTCTTCCCAGAAAATGTCTCCCTTAGCCCCATCCTTCAGAAGAACTGCCATCTGTGATGTTGGAGGTATTTGTTTTCAGGCCATTCTTTTGATGCTCAGTGCACATTTGTTTCTATGGCCATGTGCCACATCATATTTCTGATGGGTGTCCTTGACTAAACCAAAAGCTTTTTAAGGACGAGACCTTTTTCTTAATTGCATTCCGATTGCTTTGACAGGAGTGGCAGTTCAAAAAATATTTGATGGTATTGATAATAATTTTTAAAAATCACATTTCAATAAGCTTATGAATTTCCCTGGGAACCTTGGTTGAACAGATCCTATAAATACTTAGAAGGGTTCTAGGAAGTGTTAGGCACTGTGATTTCTGAAGCATGATTATTATTGTTATTAGAATTATTATTAGTATTTAAATGATCACAACGACACTATGAATAGTATCCTCACTTTACAGTTACAGTATCCGAGTCTTAGAGAAGGGAAATCCTTGTTTAAAAACATATACAGTTGATAAGTGGCAGACCTGAGATGAGGACCCAGGTATCCTGACCCCAAGGACAGAGATTTTTACCTCAACTACTCAGAAACAGGCTGGTAAAATGACTTCCAATTTGTCTTAAGAGCTGTGCTTGGGGATACCATTGGAATGAAAGCATGATAGGCCCTTCTCCTTCATGGGTCTTGTTGCAAAGCATATTATAGGAAATGTGAATTAGCATAGGGCCACTGAGGTATGGAAGGTATGTGATCAGACTACATTTGGGTGACAGGCTCTCCTCAGTGATTCCCAGCCCACCTTCCCCAGGAGGAGTAGGGTTGGGTTGATGTTACCCTAATTTCTGACCATTTGACTTCCTTCTTTACTGAGCCCCAGGGCCTAGTTTCAGGCAGTAGCAATGTAGGGTCACCTAGTGGAATGTTTTCCAGCCAATTCAGCAGGATCGCTGGGGTAAAGGGGATAACTGGGTGGAAGACACTTCTTGGGTGCTGTTAATGCAACTGAACTATGAATATAATAAGTCTCTGAGACCTGGGAAAAAAGCAGTTTGGGTTAGCCCCCATGACCATATGGTTACGAGGAGAACACAACATTCAAATGACAGAAAATTAGATGGCCTTCTTGTCCTTATGGTTTTTCCTTTAGAAAGGTTCCAGGCTCCTTTATGATACATGTAGAAATAAGTCTAAGAGAAAAATTAGGAAAAAAAATCAGTGACCAGATTGTGGTGACTGTTTTCAAAAGCGTGAAAAATTTAGTTAAGTCGATGCTAAAAAACTGATCCATTCAGTTAATAATGATGGTGATAATAATGTTAATCATAACCAAGGTATATTAAAGCTAACTTGGTGTCAGGTTCTATGTGAAATCCTGGGTTTAGTAGTCACTACTACTAAACATTAACAAATAAACGATAGGTGTCTGTTCATGGAATTTGCAACCTCGTGGAAGGAGACAGACTTGAAACAAATAACTGTGCAAGTAAATATATAATTAAAATAATGGTAAAAACAATGAAGGAAGAGCTGGGTGCGGAGATTAAAAAAATGAGAATACAAGTTGGATTGGGGGTCAGGAAAGGCCCAAGATTTGACTAAAGCCTTGGAACCCAGAAAAACTGGAATGGATGGAACCAGTCTGAATTTGTGCCAAGCATCAGAGAAGAGGAAGACATCAAGCCCCAGGAGGGAAAATTCTGCTGTGACTCTCAAATGCATTGGTTAAGATGCTTCCAGCTCTGGAAGTAATTGCAAAAAGTATAAGACCATTTAGTCATGTGAAGTCAAACAGCTCTCTGTGATGATGCTTCCCTGTGTCCCCTCTCCAGCTGGGATTGCATGGCCCTGATTAACCTCTATCCAGGACAGGTGTAAGGGCAGTGACCAACCATTGCGTAGGACAGGGCTGTCACGGTC
This sequence comes from Mustela nigripes, assembly GCF_022355385.1. Classification (NCBI taxonomy): domain Eukaryota; kingdom Metazoa; phylum Chordata; class Mammalia; order Carnivora; family Mustelidae; genus Mustela; species Mustela nigripes. The sequence continues at coordinate 56,591,109 of NC_081566.1, forward strand.
ATCCCCAAGGCAGCCTTTCTCCAGGTCACGCTGTGACTTGAATGTCAGTATTCATATTTTCTATGAAATAAGGCTCAATTCCCAAACATTTGAAAATCTGTCCTCCAGGACCCATTTTATGAACCAGCAAGGAGCACCGAACAGGCTGTCCTGACCGGCCTCAGAAGCCACAGATCGGGCTGGCTCTGCAGTGAGTCACTCCCCTCCAGGGCTCGCCGTTTCTCTTGGAGGAAAGAGGATAGTCATCGAGAACCGCTCTCCGAGAACCTAATCCTTAGCCGTTCTACAGAAAGTGTCACTCTGTTTCTGGCCAAGTTCTGTCCTCTTTGGCAGTGGAGTGGATGATCAGCGGGGGGCAGGCTGGTGGCAGTCTGGAGAGACTCGCAGTGGGAACTGACTGAGCATATAATTATATCATGAGTCAAGCTCTCTCCAGGGATGTAAGACGACCAGAGGAAAATGAAATAACATTATATCCCACATGAATAGAGGCATTGGTGGAGAAAGCTGACTCCTGAGAAAGACTACTCAGGCTAAGAAGTTTCCCAGCACTTAAATGCCTCGTGACTGTCCTCACCCCCCTTCTTTTAAAAACGAAGGGATTAAATGGGTACAATTTATGCCTCTGTCTTAAACTTGGATGAGCACGTGACCAGGCAACAGTCCCCATGGATCGATAACCTTAATAACAGACAAAAAAAGACATTTATATGGAAAATCGCATGCATCTTTCGGCTCCAACTGAGCACTGTTTACTCGAGAAGACAGGAGACTGACAAATGCCGCGGTGGGAATTATAAAGTACTTTTTCCTCCCTACGCCACTTCCAAAGGTATATTTTTATGGATCCAGGAATAGCAGCCTGTTTGTCTGGCTTGTGCTGGTTCTCCCTCTTGTTGCTTTTTGGTCAACATCCAAAGAATTAGCCTGTTGACACAGGGGCGACCTCCTCGCTGAAGCTAAATCAGTATGAATGGCACTCACTTTCCTCCACGGCCTCTCCCTGCTTCCCAGATGATATAATTAGCCAGGGGACTTTTGATCAGTTCACCAGAGAAAAACAATTACAGGGCAGCCCCAGCATGGCTTCTGTGGTTAGAAACATCAAAACGAGAATGACACCCTTTTCAGATTATTTCCAAAGAGGGTTATTTTAGAAACTGCAGAAATGAGGAAATGCTCAGAGTGGGAAAGAAGATGTCGATTTTGATATTTACCTGCCTTCAGTCCTTTGCATGTTCCTGAAGGAAGCAAGCGGGAAGGTGGAGCTGGTGGCAGGATTTGGTGGTTAAGCGGAAGCTTCTAGAAAGATAGGCAAGGTGGAGGCTGTCCATCTTGGGAGAAATCAGTCAAGATAAGCATTTTTGAGTTCAGTTTCTATTTATTCAATGTTTAATATCCTATTTTAACACTGAAGTTATTTACTTGAGGGTGAAGAATTGAAATAGAAGGAGAAGTACTTGAAAAAGACTGGTGTTTTGGCTTCCCACGTACTCTTGGGAGGTGGTTGTCCTTGCAAGGAACTCTGCCTCTCCATGAGAAGTGGGTAACAGTGGATCAAGGAGGAACACACCTACACATTCTCATCCTCAGAAATAAGGATGGAGGCTACTCAGCATTAACATAACTCCTGTGTTAATATCTCTGAAGTGGATATCAAATCAGTCACTCAATATTTATTGGCTGTCTACTGGGTATTTATGTAATTACTATGAGGAGGAACTAGAACACCGTAGGAATCTAAAAAGAAAACTCTGCTAAAAAAAAAAAAGCCTGTGTCTAATAGAGCAGTCAATGTACATGTTCTATTTCTTTCTTTCTTTGTTTTTAAGATTTTATTTGATACAGAGAGAGAGAGAGAGAGAGAGATCACAAGTAGGCAGAGAGACAGACAGAGAGAGAGGGGGAAGCAGGCTCCCTGCTGAGCAAAGAGCTCAATGTGGGGCTCAATCCCTGGATCCCGAGATCATGACCTGAGCTGAAGGCAGGGGCTTAACCGACTGAGCCACCAAGGTGCCTCTCTTTCTTTTCTTCTTCTTCTTCTTCTTTTTTTTAAATTAAGATTTTATTTATTTATTTGACAGAGAGAGAGAGTTAATGAGAAAGCACAAGCAAGGAGAGCAGCAGGCAGAGGGAGACTGAGAAGCAGACTCCCCACTGAGGAAGAGCCTGACTCAGGGTTTGATCTCAGGACCCTGGAATCATGACCTCAACCAAAAGCAGACGCTTAAATGACTGAGCCGAGCCACCCAGGTGCTCCTACAGTGGTCCATTTCTTAATGAAGGAACTCTGTGTAAGTATAAGCAGACCCTTGTTCTTTTGCTTCCTTCCTCACTCTCCAGGTCCAACCTACACTGAAAATCTCTTCAGTGATATTAAGAAGGCTTAGAAGGTGTAGCTAACTGGTCTAAATGGGCATCCACATGGGTTGCAATCTTCCCATCCCATTCTCATGGATCATAATGATTTTCAATTTAATTCCAACCATTAGAGCTTCATTTCATTGTATATTGCAGGAATTTCTTAGTTTTCCGAGTCATCTGTTACCATAGTTTTGAGATAACTTTTTCTCTTGCATTTCACGTTTCTAAAATTGAGATGTACCTTGAAGCCAATTGATATGTGTAGTGTAAACTGGAAGTGTTTTCATCTCCCTGTATAGTTATGGAACTGATAATATTGATTAATATTGAGGAAGTAAGGGAAAAGATAAGTAGGATCTCGAGGTAAAGGACTTCTGAGGTAAAGGTGTATTGAGGACTAAATTATGTCCCCTTAATTAATATACTGAAGTCCCAACTTCAAATATTCAGAACGTGACTGTGTTCAGAGATAGGGTCTTTAAAGAGGTAAAATGAGATCACTGGAGTGGGCCCTTACTGAGTATGACTGGTATCCTTATAAGAAGGGATTGTTAGGACAAAGACATACACAGATGGAAGTCCACGTAAAGACACAAAGAGAAGAAGACCATCTGTAAGCCAAGATGAGAGACCCTCAGAGGAAACCAACCCTGTTGAGACCTTGATCTTAGACCTGCAGCCTCCAGAACTATAAGGAAATGAATTTCTGTTGTTCAAGTGTGGCACTTTGTTATGGCAGCCTTCACAAACCACTCCAATGTGTTATTAGTTAAAGGCTAGGGTGAAGAGAGCTTGATAGGCAGCAAGGCCTGTGGGAGAGAGCCCAACTCTCCTTTCTCCAGAGGAAGAAGTTTAGAAATTCTTTATCTAAATGTCAAAGAATGACCATTTCTCAGATGTCAGACCTCACTGCAAGGATGAGCACCAGTTCCTTCTCTAACTTTATAAAATGGCAGAGGAACACTAGTATAAAATGGCAGGTGACAATGCTTAGTTTTGTCATTTTGCTTTTTCGTCAAATATCAGCTTTCTCCAGAGGCCTCCTTCATCCCCAGAATTTCATTCTGACTGGTCAGTTTTTCCTTCCTCTTTTACCTGATTGTGGCTGTTTGTATATAAAGCCAAAATAGCAGGTCAGTTTTGTCAAGTCACGTGGGAAAAGAGATCACTCAGATTGGCTGGTAATATACAGGTACAATTGTAGACACTGTCCTGAAAAGAGCCTTTTCTTTTTCCATCTCCCTTTCCAAGCTTCTTTTCTGAATATTATCTTTTAAAATTGTCAAGCCATTATTTATAGGATCTCTGCAAAATAGCTTTAGATGCTCTTGGTAGAGGAGATGTGGTAGGGAATCAAATTAGATTGGGTCACAAGGGAAAGTGTCTGTAAGAAATATGAATGGGACCCAGGGGAAATGAAAATTGAAGAGAAACCAGACTTGAGCTGAAAATTCTTTATTTTGCCAAGTTGGACTTGGATTATGTCATCATATGTAATTTCAAGGAATGGGCAAACTAATTTGGATAAAAGAAAAAGTGATCTGACTTGTTTCCCAAAGCATGAATTGAACCAGAGAGAGAGAATTTTCTTGGCTGCAAAATAAATATTCCTACTATCTTCTTTCCTGTGTTATCCATTCTCATGAAACTCATTGCTTTTCATGCTAAATGAGATGCAAAATGCTGGAATTACATAAAGAGACTCAATTTCGGTGTATGTATTATTTCCTCACATCTTGATATTAAAACTCTTGTATTTCATCCAACTAAAAGGGAGATGTTCTTCCTTATTAATAGCTGCAGGATATATACCATTTATCTATACCTCTTCTTCTCACCTAAAATTGTATTTGACATTTCTTCTGTATTTTGCAAAAAAAGTACAGCACAGTCCTGAGTACTTTGCAGATGTATCAGTTCACTATTGCTGTGTAACAAATTAACTCAAAACGTGGTGTCTTAAAACAATAAAAAAATTAGCTCATGATTCTGTGGATCAGCAATTTAAGCTGGGCTATTTTGCCAGAGTCGGCTGGTCCCAGCTGGGGTTCATTCATGCTTCTGCAGCAACTGTTAGAAGAGCTGAACTTGCCTGACTATTAGCCCAGGTGCCCTCAGCTCTCCTCTGGTTGTCCCCTAACTGGCAGGATGGCCTGGACTTGTTCCTGTGGCAGCTGGGTTTTAAAGCAACAAACAGGTAAGCTTCCATGTAAGCTTCAAAGCTTTTTTATGACTCTGCTAATGGATCCCATTAAGTGTGCTAATGGTCCATGGGCCAAAGGAAGTCCTGTGGCTGAGCCCAGAGTCAGAGTGGGAGGCCGGTGCCAGAGGGCGTGGACACAGGAAGGACGAGTAAATTGGAGCTGTTGCTGCTGTCAGTCCACAAGAGTAGGTATTTCGAAAGTCTGATAATGAGAGTCAAAAGCATTTAATTTCTCCTATTTCATAACTTATTGTGCGGACAAATGTAGTAACTCTTGCATTGCCAAGGGACATATATGCCATCATTCAAATAGGATTTCTTTTTCTTCTGAAAGCAAGAAATTACAGAAAACCAGTGAGGGATTGAATATTTGTGTCTCCTGAAAATGCATGTTGAAGACTTAGCTCCCAGGGAGGCTTTATTTGAAGATGGGTCTTTTAAATAAGTAATTAAGATTAACAAAAGGTGGAGCTGTATTTTGCCAGAATTAATGTCCTTATAAGAAGAGACACCAGAGGGGCATCTTGGTGGCTTAGTCAGTTAAGCATCTGCCTTCAGCTCAGGTGGTGATCTTGGGGTCCTGGGATCAAGCCTCACACTGGGGTCCCTGCTTGGTGGGAAGTCTGCTTCTCTCTCTCCCTTTGCCCCTCCCCCTGCTTGTGTGCTCACTCTCTCTCAAATAAATAAATAAATGAATAAAATCTTTTTTTTTAAAAAAGAAAAAGACACCAGAGACCTCACCCTCTCTCCCTCCCCTTCTCTCTGTATATGCACACTGAGCAAAAAGCCACATGAGGACACGGTGTAAAGGCAGTCAACGTCTGTAGGCCAGGCTAGAAACCAAATTTGCTGGCACTTTGATCATAGATTTCTAGTCTCCAGAACTGTAGAAATAAATGTTTAAACTACCTGGTCTGGTGCCTGGGTGGCTCAGTTAAGCATTTGCCTTAGACTCAGGTAATAATATCAGGGCCCTGGGATCCAGCCCCATGCTGGGCTTTATACTCAATGGGGAGACTTTTCCGTCTCCCTGTGTGTTCACCCTCTCCTCTCTCCGAAAAAATTAAAAAAAAAATTTAAAAAAGCACCACAGAATACTGTGGTCTTCTGTTATGACAGCTCCAGCAGACTAGTACAAAACGATAGAAGAAAAAAACTTGACAAGAAAAATGTTAGATTTTTAACTAGACGTTCTACATTTGAGACCATTAATCTTTTTTTGGTGATAAAGTCAGTCAATTAATCAATCAACCAACCAATAACCAATCAATGAAGGACACCGGAACCACCTATATCCTTTTCTAAAAAAGTTTAACAGTTACCTTAAACTTACATAATATTATATATTGATTATATCTCATAAAATATGAGGAAAAAGTAACAGTTAAAATATATTAAGCATTTAACCATTTATCTGGCACTTTACTCATATTACAGTTTTTAATCTTCTCCACTAGTCTGAGAAGATTATTTTTCTTATCATTTTGAAGGTGGGAAAGCTTAGGTCTAGAAAAGTTAATTATTTCTCTTGAATAACACCACCAATAAATGGCTGAGTGGGCACTAAAATTGTGGTCAGTCTCTAGCATCCCTCAAGGTTCACTGCTCTCTGTGCATGTTGTCACTCCCCAGAGCTGCTTCAAACACCCTCCAGGGAGGAGGCAGAGTGTCTGTAGAGGATATGACTTCTTTTTTTCTAAGTAAGCTCCACACCCAGGGTGGATCCCAATGCGGGGCTTGAACTCAAGACCTTGAGATCAGACATGAGCTGAGATCAGGAGTCAGGTGTTCAACTGGCTGAGCCACTCAGGCACTCTGGGAAATGACATTTCTACTTGAGTGTATCCTGTTTTTCTTGCCAGAACTCCTTTCTCCCTTCTCTTCCAGCTTCTTTGGATGCCCAAATTCATTCTACTTTTGTCTCTATGTCTGGTGCTTGATCTAGCTGGAAAAGAGTTTAACAGTGCCAAGTGTCTTTGGCCAGGGAGGAAGTTAACTGTTCTTTTTACCTGGGTTACTGTTAACCCTTGTCAACGAATCCAGCAGAGGAGGACAGTGAGGCTGTGCTGAGGAACCTCCCCACGCCCTGGCTCCCTCACCCCCTCACCCCCCCCCCCCCCCCCCCCCCCCCCCCCCCCCCCCCCCCCCCCCCCCCCCCCCCCCCCCATCTAGGAGTTGTGCATCAGAAAGGGAAGGCATTTAAGGACAATGCAGAGGGAGGAAGTGACATTTCTGAGAGTAGATGGTAGTTAGTTAACAAGGGTCAGCTAGGTTTAAAGGCAGGAGGAGAGGTTTTAAGGTTTTTAAATATCTATATCTATCTATCTATCTATCTATCTATCTATCATCTATCTTATATATAGTCAGTGGCCTGAGACATTTTAACTAGGTCTTTTATATTCCTCTATGACCCTAAACCAATGTGAATTCCTTGCTCTCTTGAGTAAAGGGTATATAATTGGAGGAAAATTAGGTTATTAAAACAACACCTCAAACACATGACACAATGTGGAAAAGAATAGGCTATTATGCAAATGATCAGGGTTTTTGTCTCCTTCCGTAGCCACTGATTGGGAGGAGGGCTGGGACTAAGGGATGTGGGAAAACTAAAAGGACGCATCATTGTTTACTCTTTAGGGGAAAGAGTCCAGAGCAATTACCAAAGCCGCCAGGGCAATTAGAGACCCTGAGGGAACTCTGGTAATGTTTTTTGGCCTCAGTAGAAAGTAACTGGAAAAAATGAGTCCACATGGTTAGCGCAGGAAATCTCAGATCACTTTGCCTTTGGGTACCTCACACCCGTTTACCAAACAATGGAGTCTCAGACTCTGCCTGTGGCAGCGAGTCTGTGTCATCATTTTCTCCACGGTCTAGCGTGGCTCAGAAACTGTCTTATGTCTGTTATTCAGGAGGGGCGTCCCTGGGATGGAACACCAGCTTGAAAGGAGAGGGGGTGGGTGGGGTGGGTGGCGTGAGAAAGAGGTGAACCTGACTCTTGCCATTGTAAATCCTGAGTTGTCCTGGACAATCTGTCAAAGTGGTGGTAATGGGGTGTCTGGCTCCGAGAGCTCATTAGAGTCTGAGGCTAATGAAGTCCGTGGCACTGGGGAGGGTCCTGTTAAATTCATTTTCCCTTTCAGAGGGAAATGTTGCTTTCAGGGTCCAAGGCAGCCATCCTGTGGGTGAGTGTCTGTGTTGGTTGGCAGGAGTGTGAATGGTGACCAGTTCAAGCCAGAGTTCCTTCTGTCCTGTTAGCTCACTGGGAGTGGCTCTTGGGGGTGGTTAGGCCGTATCACCTCATACTCAGGAGACAATTTAAAGCAAAGGAAACCAAGCCATTTCCTGGTGAATTCCGTGGCTATGGATAATCAGGACAATCTATATTTAGTCCCCTTACATTTAGCTGTGTGTGTGTGTGTGTGTTCTAAATTTTTTAAAGTTTTTTAATTTTTTTATGAACATATAATGTATTATTAGCCCCAGGGGTACAGGTCTGTGAATTGCCAGGTTTACACACTTCACAGCACTCACCATAGCGCATACCCTCCCCAATGTCCTTCACCCAACCACCCCCTCCCTACCCTCCTACCGCTCCCCCCCCCACCCCCGCAACCCTAAGTTTATTTTGTGAGATTAAGAGTCTCTTATAATTTGTCTCCCTCCGGATCACATCTCATTTCATTTTGTTTTTTTTTAAAGTACAGCTTTAGACTGAGTCTGAAGGTAAACCAGATTAGGTGATTACTTTATCTGCAGAATTTGATTCCCAAACAATTTCAGTACATCCTAGGACAAAACCCATGTATTATATTATTTGTTTATTCATGTTGCCGTCTTTTACTTTATCTTTTAAAAGAGTGAAGTCTTCTAATTTTTAAAATATTTATTTACTTACTTATTTATAGAATAAGAAAGAGTGTGTGTGTTCAGGGAGAGGGGCAGAGGGAGAGGGAGAGAATCTTAAGCAGGCTCCACAGTCAGTGTGGAGTCCCACCCAAAGCTCACTCTCATGGCCCCCAATCCTGAGATCACGACATGAGCTGAAATCAAGAGTCGGTCACTCATTCAACTCCCCCATGTTGCTGTCTTTTTAAAAAAACAGACTATGTTTTGGAACACCTTAAGATTTATAGAAGAATTATAAAAATAGTATGGTGACCTACCAGACACCCTATCCCCCATTTCCTTTATTATTGAAGCTTATATCACTATAGTGCATTTGTTACAATGGATAAGTGAATATTGATTGTTATTAACTAAAACACATAACTTATTCAGATTTTCTTTGTATTTAATGGTTCCTTTTTCTGTTTTTGAATCTCATTTGGAAGACTACTCTGTATTGTCATGTCTTCTTAGGCTCCTCTTGGTTCTGACAGTTTTTTAGATTTCCTTCGTTTTGATGACCTCAACAGTTTTGAGGAGTATTTGTCAGGTTTTGCTGTAGAATGTCCCTTTATTTGAATTTGTCTAATGTTTTTCCTCATGATTAGGGGTTTATCAGTGTTGATATTGACTTTGATTATCTGGATGAGGTGATGTTTGTCAGGTTTCTCCATTGTAAAATTATGCTTTTATCCCCTCAGTTTCCATAATGAATCTTTGGAAGGAAGTCACCATGCTCAGCCCACAGTTGAGGAGTAGGAGAGTTATGCTCTCCCTCCTTGAGGATGGAGTATGTACATAAATTGTCTGGAATTCTTCATGGGAGATTTGTCTCTTCTTCATTTACTTATCTACTCAATCATTTATATCAATATGAACTCATGGATGTCTTAGTTCATGATACTTTGCTATTCTGATGCTGAAATTATTCCAGGGTTGGCCATCAGAAGCTCTTTCAATTGACCCCTGCGTTCCTTGGGTATACATCTCTCAAAATTTGTTTATGCACTTCTTTGCCTTGGCACTACAAAATGCTTTAGGATCATACTATATGTTTCCTACTCCAGTTCCAGAATCAAGCATTTCTTTATGGAACACTAGTTCCTTTTATTGCAGAATGGTGTTAGAAAGCAAGCTTGAGTGCTGGATGTGCTCCTTGCTATCAGAGTGTCTTTCTCTCTAGGCTTTCTCAGCTAACAGAGTCAGGAAATACACGTGTGTGAATACTAACCCGTGCATAGACATATACCCATAAATATTTATCTTTGTAACTATCTGTATCTATATTAAGCTAACCATGAGATCATACTGATGTTTCTACTGCTAATCATTACCACATGGATTATTCTAGCCCCTCCCCCTACTTATCTTTAAAATCTCACCTCAGCAGTGAGGTACCTGGTTCTCCCACCATCCACCATCCATTTTCCTAATTGTTCAGTTCCAGAATACATGGATAAGAGTATCAGATTTGTTGATTCATACCTTTATGGAAAACAATTTAATTTAGTAGAGTTCAGTGATTATGTACAGTTCCTTTTGTCTCTAGTCTTGAGCACTCATATCATTTCCAAAATTATTTAGGTCAGCATCATTGCCTCCTTTCCCTACAGTGAGCTTGTGTCATACATTCGTAATAAAATTTGATTCTCTTACCATGGTCTGCTATGCTATCTGGGAGTCTCTGATCTCCTTAATGATTTTTTAAAAATTCACCTACATTAAGGTTTTCTCTTGGTGCTATAAAGTGGTATGGGTTTTGGCAAATGATGTCAAGTATCCACCATCACAGCATTGCACAAAATAGTTCCACTGCCATGAAAAAGGCCCTGGGTTTCACCTCTTCAAGCCTCCCCATCTCACCCCAACACCCTGGTGATCGCTGCAATTTTTACTCTATATAATCTTGCCCATCCAAAATATCCTATACTTAGAATCCTAAACCACGTAGCCTTTTCACATTGGCTTCATCCACTTAGCCACATGCATTTAAGGTTTGTCCATGTCTTTTCAGAGCTTGATAGTACATTTATTTTTATCATAGAATAACATTCCATTTTATGGATTTACTACTGTTCATCCGTTTATCTATTGGAAGACATCTTGGTTCCTTCTAATTTGGGGAGATTATGAGTAAAACTGCTATAACATTCACATGTGGGTTTCCATGTGAACGTAATTTTGCAAATCAATTGGTAAACACCTTGGAACTTGACTGCTGGATCATGTGATGACTATGTTTAGTTTTGTAAGAAACTGCCAGATGGGGGTATCTGGGGGGCTCAGTGGATTAAAGCCTCTGCCTTTGGCCCAGGTCATGATCTCAGGGTCCTGGGATCGAGCCCCACATCGGGCTCTCTGCTCAGCGGGGAGTCTGCTTCCTCCTCTCTCTCTGCCTGCTTCTCTGCATACTTGTGATCAAATAAATAAATAAATAAATAAAATATTTTATTTATTTAAGATATAAATATTATTTATATGTCAAATAAATAAATAAAATATTAAAAAACAAACAAAAAGAAGAAACTGCCAGACTTTCTTTCAAAGTGGCTGGATCTTCCTAGCAATGATTGAGAGTCCCTGCTGCTCTACATCTTGCCAGCATTTGATGATGTCAGTTTTTAAGATTTTAGCCATCTCAGTATGCATAGTGATATCTTGTTGTTGTTTTAATTTGCAATTCTTTGATGACAAATGATATTGAGCATTTTTTTGGTATGCTTTTTTGCATTCTGTACATCTTCCTTGGTGATATATTAGCGCTTTTGCCATTTTTTAAATTGGGTTTTTTGTGTTCTTATTTTTTTAGTTCATTTTAAAAAAAGATTCTATTTATTTATTTGACAGATAGAGAGAGAGATCACAAGTAGACAGAGAGGCAGGCAGAGAGAGAGAGGAAAGCAGGCTCCCTGGGAGCCTGCTGCGGGGCTTGATCTCAGAACCCTGAGATCATGATCTGAGCCAAAGGCAGAGGCTTAACCCACTGGAGCCACCCAGGCGCCCTTATTTTTTTAGTTTTGAGAGATTTTGTATATGTGTATGTTTTAGATGAAAGTCTAAAGTTATCCCATGTTTGTATCATATATATTTTATCCAAGTCTGTGGCTTGTTTTTTCATTATCTGCTAGGAATTTTTACAATTTAGATTTTACGTTTAGGTTTTTGATCCATTTTGAGTTAATTTCTGTGAAAAGTGTAGGATCTCTTTCTAGATTAATTTTTTTTGGCATATGGATAGTCCTTTAATTGAAAAGATCATTCGTCTACCATTGAATTTCAGTTGGCTATATTTGTGTGGATATATTTCTGGGCTCTGTCCTGTTCCATCGATTCTTGTATCTATTATTTCGTTAATACTACACTGTCCCAATTATTGTGGCTTGATAATGTTTTTTCTTTTTCAGCATTTTCCTGGTTTTTCTGATTCTTTGCCTTTCCATATAAATTTTAGAGTCTGTTAATATCTACAGACAGATGTGCCAGTAAGGTGTAGGGAAAGGGAAGCATTCTCTAATCTTATGATTAAATCTAAAATTTCTTTCTGAGCCTGTGACCTTGAGTTGTTTCCTCCACTAGGGTTTCTTAGCACCCTTTATATCCTCCTAGGTGAAGCAAACGGGCTAGAAGAGGTGGAGTTAGGTAAAAGCCTTCTACTTCTGCTTAGGTGGGATAATGCTCTGGTAAATTATTTTTCCCTCTGAGAAGGAGGACTTTGTTATGTAGAATGTTCTGGGCTATTTCACAATGGTCTCTGTACCTCCCCCAGCCATAGCCAGAGCACATATTCCCTAGCTTTTCACCATGGGACCTTGACAGGCTTCTTACAGGTAAAGCTCATGAGCAGGAGGGTTGTTCTCTGAGAATTCAGTTCCTGAGATTTTCTCACTGTCATGGAAGTCCACACTGGCCTCCAGCAAATTTTTAAAATTACCACCTGTGGGTTCCTACCAGTTTATGGTTCTGGTGGCTTTTGTTCCAATTAAGCAGATCTTGGTTGTGATTGTTTGTATTCAACTGTCACTCCTGAGTTTGGGGAGTGTTTGATTTTGGGAGGTGGCTTGCCTTGCAGCCTCAATTCTCTGCTGGGTCCAAGAAAAGTTCTTGGTTTTCAATGTCTTCATCTTTTTTCTTGTTGTAAAGATGGGAGGAATGATTTCTAAGCTCTTTACATGTTAGAGCTAAAACTGGAAGTTTCCATGTTACTTTATTTTTAGAAGTTCGAATCACTTAAAACCCTTGGTGAAATGATACTCCACATCCCTAGGGTACAGAACAAAGTTATATCTCTTTACCTTATCTTCACTATATTCCATGTAAAACTTGGTTCAGAAACATAAAAGGAGATGTCCAAGCTTCTCATGGCCAGTTGACTGCTATTTTGGGGACAGAAATTGCTAGTCTGGGGCCATTTCATTTATAACAATAACGTGTCTGCTTGAACTAAGTTAACCATGGCTCATTTAAAACATCAATATCTACATTGTATGTAGCTATTTGGTCCAAAGGAATCAAGACCAGCACTAGGGTCCCAGGTAGGAATAGAATAACTTTAACATTTTTTTCCTTCTCTCATTCCTATTTTAGGATTTTTCCTACTTGCTCAGCCACTTCTCTGGCCCTTAATATGTAAAAAGACCGTGTGGACCAAAAAAGAGGAGAAAAAAAAAAGAAAGAATAAAAGGAGGAAAGTTCTGTGAGAAGTGCTGTTTTGCTCTCTACCCACAAGGAAGAAAGAAAAAGTAGGCTGGAGAAAAAGTTCCCTCTACTGTTGTATCCATTTTGACACACTGTTTTCAGGTGACTTTGTCACAGAAGTGTTATAAATGTGTCATCTGAATGGTTAAGTCCTTGACTTGGATATGTATGTCATCCTTGGTCCCTGTAATGAGTCAGTCCAGCTATCTCTGACATCAGACTGTGTTTATTCCTGGCTCCCCCTCCTATGTGCTGTGTGACTTTGGACAAGTTACTTGAACTCTCTGTGCCTCAAATCTCTCATTGATTAAATATCCTTCAAAATGTTTTTGTATGGATTACAAATAACATCCATTATCTGTTAGAATGTAGTGCTTGGTGTGTAGTAAGCATTCGATAAATGCTGTTATTGTAACCATTCCTTGTCCATTTTGTCCCCATCAGTCCTATCTGCGTGTGGTGAGTTCAGTGGCTTTCTCTCCAAGACTCATTTTTAGCTTTCCTGAACATAGATATATAACCACAGGCTTGTGGAGAGGATGATTTTTTGGCCAGCTTTATATTCCTTTTAAACTGCTGGCATCTAAAATTAAGCCCAGCCTCAGACTTTTAAGAGTTTTTGCTAATTTACTGAGTCCAGCAAACAACTCCTGTGTCTAATGCCTCCAGGGTGTGATACAAGATGGACCTTTCTGGTTTGGCATTGGCTTCCCTGATAAACTCCTTCTACTCCTACCCACTCACCCTTCTCTTCTATGAAATTATATTCTTTGGCCTTAGCATTTCATGTAATTGTAGCATTTAGTTTTGAACTCGTGCCCAGAGGTCTGTGGGCAACGGGCATGTTTAAGAAATCCAATAAATGAAAGGAAATAAATGTACAGAGTGAAAAGTAAAGGGGCCAGTACTATTCGGAGAAAAACCCCAAAGTGACCGCTTGCTTGCTAGAACAGGAATAATTTTAGAACAAGCCAGTAATATAAACAAAGTTAATGAAAACATTTTGCTTAGTAAATATACCAAGTTTGTGCTTTCTACCTTTCTCCTGGGTCTTTGCTTTATAAGAGGCATCATTATGACCCTCTTCTGGTGAATAAAGTACCTTGACCAGAAGCCAACATAGGTCAGCCTTTTCCTACATTCAGCTCTCAGGTGACCAAGGAGGCGGTGGACTAATTTAATTTTCCTTTACAGGCTCCTCTGAGTAAGGTAATGCACACATTGAGTATAAGCACATGGGAAGCTCCCCATCTGCTTGTAAAGCCTTCTTTCATTGTTGACGTTGTCCCTGGATGTGCCTTGGTGGGCTTAATTTTTGTTCTGCTCCCTCCTTGAGGCAATTAAGTGGCTCCCTGAGCAACGGATCACATGGATACCCTTTACCCCACTTGGCCACACCAGGGTCAGAAAGCACTCATACTTGTGCCCTTCACTTCCTTTGCCAACTGATTTTTTTTTTTTCCTGTTTAAAAGTATGCTCTTTGAAACCAGGGCAACTAAATACTTAACCATGTATAAGGTACCCCATGAGATAACTAGACCTCCCTCATGCCTTCCTTTCCCACTACCCAAATTATAGTCAACTCTTTATTTGCAATTCCCCTAAGGAGCCATGCTCTTTCCTGGTTCTGGACCTTTTACCTGTTGCTGTTTCTAGACTTGAAAATCCTCTCTCCCTCTTCACGATGAAGTCCCAACATCACTCATTTCTGTTGCTTCTTCCGGACCCCACATAGATGTCCTCTCTTCCAGGAAGCCTTCCTTGATACACCACAGCAAAGTTGGCACATGTACTCCTCCTATGCACTCCTCCAGCCTTTCATGCTCCTCCATCATGGTAGTGGTTACCACAGTGGATATGATTGCCTTTCAACCTCTCTGTCTCTGCCTCCAGCCCCATCCAAAAAGGTCTCCTGGTTTTCTGGACCCAGGGCAAACTGCACTGCTATCTTTCAGGAAAATCCTTTGCACAGCGTGGTACAAGATCATCCCTGCACAGACCCCTTCCAGAAATGACTGAGGGCTCATAGCCATAGGCCTCTCAAGAAGTTCAAGATGAAAAGAGCTGTTTCTGCTTTTGTATATATTAGAAGGGAAAATGATAGAGAAGCATTCTTTGCCCTTTACTTATTTTTTTTCCACCAAACTTCACCATTTTATTTTATTTTTTCATCATAAGCATACTCTTTAATCCCTGTCCTCTATTTTTTAATTTATTTTACCAATTGATTTTTAAAAAAATGCTTTCTTCTATCTATCTAGCTCTCTATCAATTAGTCATCTCTTGATCATCTATCTAGTTGATAAATAGGAAGAATTTTAACTTATGGGTTTATTTGATTTGTTGGCATGACCCTTCTTGAGGAATAACCATGCCTTACATTCTTAAAGTACATTGCACTTGAGAAAGAAGATTCACACATACAACGGTGGAAAGAGCCTGGAATTGATCACTGTGTTCCTGGTTCAAATCCTGTATTTGCTAGTTGCTAGTTCGTAATGTGAGGCAAACCATTTATCCTTTCGGAGCCTCGGATTTTCATGTGTTAGATGGAGGCATCATTACATATATGTATAACAGTCTTGCAAGAATCTGTGAGGGATGTATTACAAAATGCCTATGCAAGTACTTTGTGAACTATAAATTAGCATATAAATTACTTGTGATGAATCTTTTCAGCCATTTCATGAGGTGATTGAGGCAAACATTTTTATCCTCACTAAAAAGGAGAGATCTCAGCATTGCAAGCACCGTTTGTGTCCTACTATATGGCTTTTTCTTATGTGGAAAGTCAGGTGCAGCTGGTTCTCTCACACTTGGTCCGCTTCCTGGCCCTCTGTGCGTGAGGGTGAGCTATGACCTTTGGGCGGGCAGTTGTGTTGGAAAGTCAACATTTCAGGAGCAACGCCCAGTTAATGAGGGACCAGAGTAGGGGGATAAATACCCTCGCTTCCTTCCTCTTTGTGAGACAGTTCTGGGCTGAGTTCTACACAGATTCACAGAGAATTGGGGGTGGGGTGAGAGGGTGGACTGAGCCCCAGCTGCCCAGAGCAGTAAACCACTTACTAACGCTCCCTTTTCTGTCTCACTTCTCCACTGGCTCTCAGTGCTTCCTGAGGTCACCCCATGGCCATCACCTCAAATAAGCTTCTTGCACCAAATTCCGTGTCTCAGGTCTGCTTTTGGGATGACCCAAGTAAGACAGCGAGACTCTCAGAAGTTGAGACTCATGTATGATTGCAGCTTTTGAGGGACAAAGGGTCTTATAAGCCTTTTTGTGCTGACATGCACTACCCTTATGTTATGGGCTTACATAAGCAGCGACCTAAAAAAACAGTTTTATTTGATTTTTTTAAAAAATGGAAAGCATTGTGATTAGTGAGAAAAAAACCACATTTTCTCATTTATCCTTATATTTATAAAGCATATTTTGGAAAGGCAGGGACAGAAGTACACATCTTTGGGTGAATAAATAGAAATTGCACAGCCGATAAAAATGACATTTGAGAGACAAGGGTGGAGAATGAGTTGAGATTTTTTAAAAAAATCTGAAACCATAGAAAAGAAATGTAAAACAGTTATCTTTACAGTAAGAAGAACAATAAAAGAATGGCATGTCTGTCTGGGGGTGATGACCCAACAGTTACCAGATCAGAGAAAACAGAACCATTTGAATTTTTCTCTTTCATTTTATTTTTTTTTTTTTCCTTCAAGAACAGTCTTCAAATGATAAAATTGGGCACTGACTTGCTTATGATTAAATTGACACAAGTTTGGGGGAACCACTATAAGGTCATTTAAGCAGCTCAGAATGCATTCCTGTCTCAAGCATAGACACCTCTCACCTTCAAGAAACTAGAAGATGTGATAGCAGAATCATTTCAATGATTATCAACTTATTCTGAGGACATGGAAAAGTGCCTGAAGTTATGACACAGAGACTTATAATACAGAAACTATGGACAGCACACATCTGGATAAAAATTCTCTTTTAAAAACAATATTTATTTGACAGAGAGAGACACAGCGAGAGAGGGAACACAAGCAGGGGGAGTGGGAGAGGGAGATGGAGGCTTCCTGCCGAACAGGGAGCCTGATGCGGGGGTCCAATCTCAGGACGCTGAGGTCACGACCTGAGCTGAAGGCAAACACCCAACGACTGAGTCCCCCAGGCACTCCTGGATAAAAATTCTAAAATTATAAGGATAGGATTATTTTAATATTTAGGAAACAGAATAGGTCATCCCTAGAAACCAGGAAAGGTTTGCTAAAACAGATTTTATGATTAATCTTATTTTGTTTTTGTTATTACCTTATCAGATGAAAATCAGGGGTGTGTTTTTGTGTAGCGAATATTGTTATACACAAAAGCATATGCTGATTTACATCTTATGTTGATCTACAGTTTTGTCTGTTGATTTGTATATTAAATGGAGACATGTTAACTGAATGGCATTCTCACGTGGTGGATTCAGAGATCAGGGAACATGGCTTTAGGCTTATTATTCACAGGAAGATGGCAAGTTATGCTCTCCTGTAGTTTTAGAATGGTGTGGTCTGTATGGTTTTGGGGTCAGGCCTGGGTTCAAATACTGGCTCTAAGACTTTCTAAGTAAATCACAACACTGAGTTTTCTTGGCTACAAAGGAAGGTGAAAAAAATATAACAGTTATTTCATAGTGTTCTTTAAAAAAATTATCTATTTATTTATTTATTTATTTTAGAGAAAGAATGTTCATGTGGGTGAAGAGAGGGGTTCGGGGAGAGGGAGAGAGAATCTCAAGCAGACTTCCTGCTGAACACAGAGCCCAACATGGCGCTTGGTCTCATGACCCTGAGACAGTGACCAAGCCAAAAATCAAGAGTTAGAAGCTCAACTGACTGAGCCCCCCAAGGGCATAGTGTTCTTTTGATTATTAGATTCAATAAAGCATGTCAAAATTTTATTTAAAGCCTTATATAAATGATAGAAATTAATTCATTTTAGCAAAACCAGTACATCAAGTTCAATCATAGCAAGAAAATAATGATTGTTTTCTAAATTCTAAATTTATTATTATAAATCCAGAATACATCTCTGCTTGCTTGTTTGTGTTGGAATAAAAATACAAAATATTCTCTCTATTTAGAGAGAGTTTAATACTTTGCTAAATTAAAACCAACCCATTTTTAGAGTAGGTACAAAAGTACTTAACCGAGTTGTTTTATGAAAAGGCTGCCTAGACAGAGGATCAGCAAACTATAGCCCAGGGACTGAATGTTTTCTAAATAAAGTTTTATCAGAGCACAACCACAGTCATTCATTGACGTATTGCCTATGGTTCTATCATAGGTTGCAAGAGCAGAGTTGAATAGTTGTAACAAAGACCTTATGACTCACCAAGCCAAAAATAGATACTATCTGGCACTTTGGAGAAAATGTTTGCCAACTCCTGGCCTACACTAAATAGCGTGCATATAATATGATATAATTATATATAGTCATATTTGGGGAGGATATGCTGAAGCAAAGATAAGGAAATTCTGGAATTTACAAATTATGGTATGGAGCAAACGGGAATCCAAGTAATATAGACAGTGTGCACATTTAATCTATCGAAGTCACAAGAAAGTTACTGATTTTTGTTAAGCTTGTATTCAGAGAGTATAACACAAAAATTGTGACTCTGAAGCATGGTTTTAAAAACATCATTGGTGGGTACCTGGGGAGCTCAGTTGGTTCAGTGTCTGCCTTTAGCTCAGGTCATGATCCTGGGGCCCTGGGATCAAGTCCCATGTCGGGCTTCCTGCTGAGCAGGGAGCCTGCTTCTCTCTCTGCCTGCTGCTCTCCCTACTTGTGTGCGAGCTCTCTCTCCTTCCCCCATCCACTCCCTTGCAAAAATAAATAAAATCTTAAAAAAACCAAAATGAAACAGAACAAAACATCATTGGTGTTGGAATTCAAGGAGTTGGTCTGAAGAACCATTAGAGAGAAGGACTCCCAAGAGAAGCTGAGTGTGCTTTGGGACTACTTGGCTGAGATTTTCCTGTTTAACTTTGATGGAAGTACTGAACCAGTTTTCTCACAGATCCAGGGACTTGTGAGAGCTTAGGAAATTCTCTACACAGCTTCCAGAAGCTACAAGCATTACGCCTCTGAAAAAATATATTACTTGCAATAATAGTTGCTTTATGCTAAGAGCCTGGCATTGGAACTCTGTGGTAGTTTGGCTCAGTCATACTTGAATCAGGCAACCACCTTTACTAAAACATGACCACCTTTACTAAAAGATGACAGAAACCACTGTCATCTTTTGCCCCCATTGACTCTGAACGCACACCTTCTTTAAGAAGTTTCAAAATAGGGGGACCTGGGTGGCTCAGTTGGTTAAGCGTCTGCCTTTGGCTCAGGTCACGATCCCGGGGTCCTGGAATCGAGCCCCACGTAGGGCTCTCTGCTGAGCTGGGAGTCTGCTTCTCCCTCTCCCTCTGCCTGCCACTCTGCTTACTTGTGCTCTCTCTCTCTCTCTCTCTCTCTCAAAGAAATAAAACCAAGCTTGAAGGAGTCTATGGAAAGCAACATTGTCTCGGTCCAGAGAAATATCTGCTGCGGGCTTACATTGAGTCTGGATAACCTGAAACCAAATCGTAGAACTTTCGAATCTGGAACATCTGTAATGATTTATATCAACATTTTTCAACTTTAACCCCATTTTATAGGTGCAAAAGCTGAGGGTGATGAAGCGATTCGGCTACATGGTCACACGTCTAGTTTCTGGAACAACACAGTTTAGAACTTGATCCTGAGGTTTAATGCCATTTCCTCTACACAAAATCCTTAAACTCAGTTAGAAAAAGTGTACCTATGAAGGGATTCAGTTAATGGGGTAGGAACCATTTGAGGTTAAGTGACTATGGACAATACTGTGGGAGCTTGAGACTGAGCCCTGAGGAAATGACAGTTTGAAATGGATCTGAGAGGAAAATTATTGTTGTATCAGAAACAAGGTGGACAACTTTATGTCAGTGACTGATTGGATCTTAATGCTCATAAACATGTCTGACATCTTAGAACCTGTCAAAATCCTGTCAGGAATGTGGCCAGTGGACTCCTGACAAGGAGGCAGTGAATAGAATGACAAGGGCTGACATGAACTTTTTAGGGACTAATTTTTAAATAGAAGGAAAGAGATGATAGTTGTGATGACATTTGGGATCTTTGTGCATGTGTCGGGGAGGGAGTGGAGTAGAATCATCATTCAACTTACTATTTTATCAATCTTATTATAGGGAAATAATTTCTCTTGCATTTATAAATGATGGTAAGTCTGTGTCTAACCTCTGTAGGAAGGTTTCTGGTTCCCGCCAAGCTGGTTCTGTCTTCTGAATTAATTCCAGAGGAAAAATATAATTAAACATGAGAGAAACATGAATGCTAGAAAATAGTAAAATAAGAGAATAAGCAACCAACAAACAAGTTTTGAGAACTCCCCGAGGGAACAGAAGACCATTTGTACTGGTGCACGTCAGTTGCAGACAGAGGAGGAAGGTGTCCTGAGGTGGTTAGTGAAGACCTTCAGATCTGTTCTCTCTCCTTCTGTCTTTCCTGTCCATTGCAGAGGTGACTCTGGATAGTAGCTTGAGAGCAGAAAACATTGCTGGGGGAGTAGTTCATGAGGGTGGATGCTAACTGACCAGCTGGCCTTCCTCACCCAGTGTAAGCCCACAGGCTTCGTGGATTATTATTTAGGGAGATTACCTCTCTTCTAAAGCATCTTGCCTGTGAGGCTTAAGGTAGAGCCCATACCAGTAGAGTTGTCTGGTAAGTTGGTTACAATTCAGAGCAATTCACAGTGGCACCTGAGCTTTCTTTCTACATTGAGACTCATTCTCTCTTCAACTCATTTAAACCAGGCAGAGTAGCAGGTCTCCTCATGAAAGAATGAGTTCCCAGGCCAAAATAACAAGACTTCTGAAGACAACATAGATCCTCTCATACGGAAATATTGGAAGAGGTAGACTAAGAATTCACAGTAAATGTGAGGAAGATACTTTAGCCTATGAGAGAATAAACATATTAATTATGTAAAACAAAATAATAATAAATCAAGGAGGAAATAAATATAAAGTATGAATTTAAATGAAGAAAAATATATGGCATAAGTAGGATGGTAATACAACCACAAAATGAATTAATGAGCTGGAAGAGTAAATTGAGAAATTCTTCTAGAAGTCGGCAGGAATGCACAAAAAAATAGAAAACAAACATATAGACATATAAAAAAAAGCTAATAGGTATGGCAGATCAAATCTAAGTGCCATGATCTAGTAAAAGACACCCAGGAGAACAGAGAAGATATATGGTAGGAAATAATCTAAAGAAATAATGATGATAAATTACTCATACATAAAGAAGAAGGAAGAACTCATTTTGAAAGGGCTAATGGATTGCCAGACATAGCATAAGAAGAAAACTCACACCAACATATATTATGATAATATCTAGGAACGGTAAGTACAAAGAAAACATTGTAAAGCTTCCTGAGAGAAAGTAAAGCTTATCTAAAATTAAGTAAGAATCGGATTGACATCAGACTTTTTGATGGCAATACTGGGTGCAAAAAGACAATGAAGTAATATTTTTCATTTAACAAAATTATTAAAAAATTTAAACATTACTTAAATTTAAATTTAAAAATATTTTGAAAATATTGAGAGGAAAATAACTTCTATGATAGGGTTTTATGTCTAGCAAAATTACCACTCAAAGGTGAGGGGCAAGAAAAATATCCCCGGGCATGTAAGACCTCAGAGAGTTTGTTTATGAAAGCACACGCTAAGAATATTTTTTTGGAAAAGCATTCATTTCAGGAGAGAAATACATTCTGGAGATTGTGCAAGATATGTTGAAAGCAAGAAAGATAAAATATTGTGGGAATCCTAGACGGTAGCAATGGGATGTGGGGTGTAGATAGCAGGACCCGGAGGGACCTTGTGAGCTTGCCAGACCGCTTTTCTATTTAGGGAGAAGATACAGATCTTGATAGGCTAATTTTATTCATTTCCTAGGGTTGCCATCACAAAGCACTACAGCGCGGGCAGTTGATGGCAACAGAAATTCATTTCCTTACAGTTCTGGAGGCTGAAAGTCTTAGACCCAGGTCTCAGAAGGTTTGGTTTCTTCTGAGGCCTCTCTCCTTGGCTTATAGATGGCCAGCCTCTCCCTGTGTCCTCACATGGTTTTCCCTCTGTGTGCAATTATGTGTGTCCTAATGTTCTTTAATAGCGACACCAGTCAGATTGGATTAGAGCCCACTGCAGCGACCTCATTTTACCTTAACTACCTCTTACCAGACCCTATCTCCAAATACAACCACATTCTGAGCTACTAGGCATTGGGACAACGACATAGGATTTGGGGGGCACACAATGCAGGCTATACTATTGATACTCTTCCAGCACACACCCATAAGGAAACTAGCCAATAATTATTCTGATTGCTTGGTATCAGGGAAATTACCAGCTGTTGTATGTTTTCAATATCACTTCTAGATATTGCAAGTTTAAGAAATAAATAAGGATAGATAATTATGTATATAGGTGACGATCTATCACATAGAAACAAAAATAGAATGTATAACTTTTAAGCCAGAAAGAAAATAAACTTGATCTATTCAGTAGAAAGCAGGAAGAAGAAAGGCTAAAAATGCAGGACATGGGAAAAACAAAATGAAAGAACAAATATAAGTAAACAAAACCAAACCCAATAATTGTATTAAATGTAAAAGTGTAAATACATTATTGACACTCTTTGATTGGATTTTTTAAAGATACAGCAGTAAGATAAAAGGCACAAAAAGGTAAAAAATAAAATAAAAAATGCATCTGGAAAAGAAGAATTTAAGGAAATCTGGAACAGGCATCTTAACAACTGACAGGTTAAAAAGGACCAAGGCGGATATCAGAGGTTGTAAACAGAGCAATAGGACAGAAAGATATAGGTATTTTGATCCATTATGGCTCTAATAACACAGCTGTAAATAATATCAAGCACCAACTAGCAGAATTTCAGGAAGAAATGGATAAATCATCAGGTGTGGCTAGAAATTTTTACACACCTCTCAAAAGCTCCTAGATTAAGCACCTGTGTGCATGTAAGTACACATACACACATGCACACACACACACACACACAGCAGCTGGGGGATCAAAGACCTGAACAACACAATACAATAAATAAACTCATGGTAAGATATAGAAATAGAGATGTATGAATTTCTATATCCAACAGAGAATACACATGACTTATAAGCACACATGGGACATTTACAAAAATTGACTATAAATCAATTTCATTACCCGAGTTCTCTGACCATAAGTTCTCTGAATTTTACATGTAATAAAATGAAACATTAATTACCAGAACAATAGCAAAAGCACATCTCATGCATTTGGAAGATAAATACTCCAAACCAATCTATGTATTAAAAATGAAGACATTGTATGTCAAAATTTGTGAATGCAGAGACGCAGAAAAATTTATAGCTTTAAAACTAACATGAAACAACAAAGATTAAAAGTAAATGAGCTAAATTTTCAGCTCATGATTTTGGAGAAATAGCAGGGACAAAACCCCCCAAAACAAGGACGGAAATGATAAGGATAAAAGCAGAAATCAAGAAAATCAAGAGCAGAACAATAGTGAAGATTAACAAAACCTAATGCTGATTCTTTGAAAAGATTAACAAGGTAGACCTCTGATAAGATTAATGAAAAAAAAGAAGCAAACAAGATACATACAGAAAAAGTGATATAACCATAGATACAAGGGAGATTTGAAACAGACACTGAAGATCTTAGAGGAGTTGAATAGGTTCTTAGAAATATATAGCATATAAAATGCTAAAATTGTCACAAGTGGAAACTTGCATAGACCAAATAAATAATAACTTGACATGATCTCAAACAATTATCCAAGACTGACAGCAATAAACAAACAAGCTCCCCCCGCAAAAACCCCTCAGGTTTCAATGAATAGTAAATTTTACCTAAATATCAATGTATAGTAAATTCTGTATTATACTAGTTGTTAAAGAAAGTACAGAAAGATCAAATATTCCCTAGACCACTTTTCACAATTTTACTGAAGTATAACTTATATAATACAAAACTGACCCACTGAAAATATTCAATTTGATAATTTCTAATACATTTTTACCGTTTTGTAACTTTCACTACATTTGCAATTCGGAACCAACTACATCACCCCAGAAAGTTCCTGTGTGCCTGCAGTCAATCCCCATTCCAACCCCCCTCCCAGGCAACCTCTGATTTGCTTTTTATCTCTCAGGTTTTATCTTTTGTAGAAACTTCATGCAATATATATACAATATGTAGCCTTCTTTATGTCTGGCTTTTTTCACTTACTGTAATGTTTCTCAGTCTCATTTACATCATTATTTGTATCACTCATTCATTCCTTCTTATTGCTGAATAGTCTTGCTATAGGTTATATTCATTTCCTAGGGCTGATGTAACAAAACATATGTAGTTTAAACAACAGAATGTATTATTTCATGTTCTGGAGGGTAGAAGTCTGAAATCAACATGTTGGTAAGGCTCTCTCTCTCTGAAGTAAGGTGCTCTCTCTCTGAAGGCTTAAGGGAAGGATCTTTCCTTTCCTTCCTGGCTGCAGATGGGTGCCAGCAATCCTAGGCATTCCTTTGTTTGTGGCAGCATAGCATCAATCCATTTCCATGACCATCTTCCCTCTGTGTTTGCCTCCAAATTCATCTTTTTATAAGGATATCCATCATGGCATTAGGACCTACCCTACTCAAGGGTGACCTCTTTTTACCTGATCGTTTGCAGAGACTGTACTTCCAAATAAGGTCATATTCACTGGTTCAGGATGGACATGAGTTTGGGGGGGAAACTATTGAACCCACGACCTATGCATATACTACATTTTGCTCATCTATTCACTACTTGCGGAATGTTTGGGTTGTTTCCAGCTTTGGTTATTACAAATATTCTCATAGAAAATTTTGTGTAGACATATGTTTTCATTTCTCTTGAGTAGATATCTAGGAGAGGAATCATTGATTCATATGATAAGTATGTATTTAAATTTTTAGGAAATAGTCACATACTCTATTTCTACACATGATTGTCACATTTGGTATTATCATTCCTTTGTTGATACAGTTATTCTAGTGAGCATAAGGAGATATCTTATTTTATTTACAATGACCTCCTGATTAATGATCTTGAGCTGCTTTACATGTACCACTAGCTCGTTACATGTATATTCTTTGATAAAATATCTATTCAAATATTTGACCATTTTATAATTAGTATAATTACTAAATTGAAAATTTTATATATATATATATATATATATATATATGGTCTGGAAAAGTCCTTTATGAGATATATGATTTGTAAATGTTCTCTTTCATTCCATGATTTTTGTCATTTTTGTAATGGTTCTTTTGAAGAATGAAACTCTAAAATTTTGCTGAAGTCAAAATTATTTATTTAAATTATCTTTTTTTTTCTTTTATGGCTCACAGTTTTGATATCATAGCTAAGAACTATGATAGTTTTGCCAAACGTAAGTTCACAGAGATTTTCTCTTACGTTTTGCCAAACGTAAGTTCACAGAGATTTTCTCTTATGTTTTTGTCTAGAAGTTTTGTAATTTGAGCTCTTATATCTAAGACTATGATCTATTTGAGTTTATTTTTTTGTATGGTTTGAAGTAAGGGATTAAGTTCTTTTTCTTACATATGGATATTCAATTATTCTAGCACTGGTTATTGAATAGTTTATTCTTACCTCATTAAGTTGCCTTGGCCCCTTTATAAAAAAATTAATTGACCATAATTTAAAGGTTTATTTTTGTGTCATTGATGTATATATCTATCTTTATGGCATACCATACTGTCTAGACTATTGTAGCTTTATTGTCTTTCAAAGTATGATTGATATGCCTCAAGATAGGAGTGGTGGGTGAGAAGTTGTAAGTAAGGGGATGAAGGTATGGCTGGGGTGTTGCCCTCTCTCTTTTTCCCCCTGAACTCCATTAATCTATTCACAAAAGACCAGGACTTAGATTGACCCACGATTTTTCCTGGACTGTTGATGAACTGGCATGGGTCTTAGAGTAAGGAAAAGGGAATCTTTGGTAGCAGTAAGTCAAGAAGAGACATGAGAGTGGGGCACCTGGTATGGGAGCAGGTGGCTTTCCCATGTTACAAAGGATCAGAAGACCACATCTCCATGGAGACATGATAGGACAATGATGGAGAGCACCAGTGATAGAGGTAATATTTACCATCATATTTAACCAATTAAGATAAAACATCGTGCCCATGAGACTCAACCTTATCTCCAATATGGTTCACAAAATTAGGGAAAAAAACTCTTGCACAGACACAGGCTGCCATAGTGGAGATCAGCTGAGAAGGTATGAATGAGGTCCTATAACTCTATTGCCAACAGTCAAAAAGCAAATATTTGTCCTACTGTTAAAGCTCCTTCCATCTTCCATATCTTCCCCTAGTTTCCTTCCTTCTTGCCTACCTGCCGATCTTATTCCACATAAGATCTGGGTTAGTTATCGAAGGAAACGCACCCTTCATTCCCCGATCCTGATGGCTACCGACATGTGTTTTTCAGTACTTAGAATAACCATCAATGGGGATGAGTTCTAATGTCCTCTCCTTTCTGGGTTCTTTCATAGGAAAAGGATTTTGGACCTCCTAAAAATGGCCTCCTAAAAATGCTTCACATGTTTCACAATGGGCTTTTTCTACTAAGTCACTACCTGCTCTAGAAGCAGAGTGGTTAACCATTTAGTTTCCTGACTTGCTTGTATTCCAGTTCTTACAGAGGCAGAGCACCTGGAAATCATGGAAACCCTGATGAGACTCCACACTTTCTATGGAACAGTGTCCAATAACACATATTCATTTTGTTTTTTATATATATATTATAAATATATAAATATAAATATATTCATGTATTTTCATGGTGTGATTGAAGAGCAGTCTTAACAGCAGATGATGTGACTATCACATATGCATGTAAGATAAAAATCACAATTGTAAGCACAAATTTTCACCAAATGAACAAGCTGTTGAACTAACTGAAATTCTCTTCACGCTTTTTGTGGGGAACTCTCATCAGTGTTTGTTTAAAGAAAATAATAAAGGATAATCTATGTTGGTTGCTACATTCTACGCTACATACTGTGCTAAGTACTTCATGTATATTATTTAGTTTAATAGTCATGACAATCATGTGAAGTAGGTTTATTACTCCTGCTTTATAAATGAAGCAACGGAGGTTTATAAAGTTGGTGTAACTGGTCCAAGGTGACAGAGCTAGTGTGTGTCAGAACTGGGGTTTGAAATCGCATCCACCACACAGCAAAGCTGAGCTCTTGACCATGATGGTTTGTGATGTCACTGAATGAAGGCAGTGATCCATGTTTTACTTGGTTGGAAACAAACAGACAAAATGAAGAGGTCTAGTGAATTTTTCAGTGAGAGTCTTTATTCCTCATCCTCTCTGTCAGTCTTCATGGAAGGATTAAAGGCATTTAAAGATTGCTTGGGGAGCTATGTCTGAAAAATTCCTTTTCAGATGACCAGATCTATCATCTTGAGCAAGTCATTTTTAGAAAATGTCTGACTGGGTGGCTCAGTTGGCTAAGCATCTGCCTTCAGCTCGGGTCATGATCCTGGAGTCCTGGGATGGAGTCCCACATCAGGCTCCCAGCTCCATGGGGAGTTTGCTTCTCCCTTTGACCTCCCCTCTTATGCTCTCTCACTCTTTCTCTCAAATAAATAAATAAAATTAAATAATAAATAAATAAAATAAAAAAAATTCTGACTTCTGAGAATCCATTATGAAAACATGTATTGCCTCTAAATTCTCTGACCATATAAACTTTTGATTGCTGCTGGGCAGGACAGAGAGTTGAGAAACGTAGTCATTCGTCCTTGTTTGAGTGTCTTTTATTCCTTTGGTGGTCACAGAAAGCCATCAGGAGACCCTACTGATCAGAAGGCAAGCTGATTCTAGACAAAGGCATTGCTCCCAGGATTTAGTCCTTGCAGAAACCGACGACATTGTTGTATCTGTCACAAGACGGGGGCTCTAGTGTCTCTTTCTTTAGGCTTCCCTCAGTTTTCAGATAAGTGTAATTTTCAAACCCGTGTTCCAAAAGAATTTTTTCCCCCAAATTTCCAGAATGCTTTTGTATTTAACACCTCTGTGAACTCTGTGACCATGCACACTCATCTGGAAGGTCTATTCAGAGGTGGCTGAGCACTCTGCCAGATTCAGCCTCTGAACCCTAGCACTTCTGCATTATAAATGCTCTTCTTCCCTGACAGCTGGAATTAAATATTCAGAGGCATTTGGCTTAGACTGGAATCGCTTAGTCAAATCTTAGTCACCTATCCATGCACAGAATCTTTAACTCAGGAAAGATTTGTTGGAAACCAGGGAATCAACCTGAGGGATTTTAGTCATGATGTTTCAAGTCAGAGCTAGGTTCTATTAACTGTCTTGAAGAAAGAATGAGCTCACTGTGGGGTGGCTAACAAAGGTTGTTGCTGGAGTGTTCTCAACAGGCATTTTTCCATGAGGAAATCTCCTCTTATCGGTAACGTCCCGAGCAAACCTTTTTTTGCGATTAATTGTCAAGCCCAAACATACATTGATATTCAGTCTCTATCATGGTCACCCTATATAGTTTCTGTACATAGGTGGGCTCACTCTCTTAAAGCACTGAATTGAGATTTAAAAATTTACAGAGCTTAACCAATATTTGCTATGTTTGTCTGCTCTGTACTTCTATTACTTTTTTGGGAAACTCCTCTGACCAAATTTACCTGGTTCTAGCAGTCAATAGCAGTGTTTGTTACAGCTTTGCCCCATCCTGGACCCAGACAAGTTGTGGGCAATAATCCAGACTGGGCCAATCATGGTGGCGAATCAAGGACAAGACTGTGACTCAAGCAGGGCCAGATCACTACACTGAGTTAACAAAGAGAAGTGCTCTTTATAACTAGGAGGATATGAATCTAGGGTTACAGATAGCCATTTATTCTGCAGCATAGTACCTGTCTATGGAAAGAAACCAACATACCAAAGAAAGATGCAGCAGGTGGTAGAGTAAGATAGTCTTGACTACATGGTGTAGGTCCCAGAAGACAGGCCTGAAGTCTTCCCAGGTCCATAATCCCAGTTCTACTTTCTGCTTAATCAAGTTTGACTTTAGTATATGTTACTTAATACACAAAAGTGCCATTATTAACATACTATATCTACTATGTACCAGGTACTGTGTTAACTAAGGGAGAGACAATGATGAATGAGATATTCTATTATCTTAACTACCAAAACTGAAATATAGACAAAAGACTATGGAAAAATAGTTGGGGAAAGAGTTTGTGTTTTAGAGTTATTGAGAGTTTTTGAACACAAAAACCATGGTATGATCTATATTTGCACTCTGGGTGTACACTCTATATTTACACTCTGGGTGAGCAAAACATTTTATGGCCTTTGCACCAAAGTGAGATTCTGGTCCTTGACAGCCCGATGGGTCAATATAGAGGGTTTCCTGTGGTTGTAGCATTATTTTGGCTAAGTATGTTTTGAATTCATTGATCATAACCTTTTTTTTAAGCCCTCACCTATCCAGACTTTGGATCTAAGAATTTAAATTCTATACTGAATTAAGAATTGTTCTTCTTCCTGAGCATCTTAGTTGTTTCTGTCTGTTGATTTCTAGCTATGTAGTGTACTCTTGAGGCTTGATGATAGACCCATACTAATCACCAAATGAAATAAATTATCAAGAACACTGAAAGCAAAGACTACATTTTGCTGATATTTTGTGTAGTAGCACTAAGTGTGCTTTCTAATGTGTTACAAGTTCTCAATGTATTAGTTTCTCATTGCTGCTGTAACAAATTACCAGAAATCTAGTCACTTAAGACAATAAAAATGTGTTATTTTTTAATTTTGAAGGTCAGAAGTCAAAATTCAGTGTCACACATCTGTATGTAGAAGAATGAAACTTGACCATTCTCTTACACCATACACAAAGTTAAACTCAAAATGTATAAAAGACCTCAATGTGAGACAAGAATCCATCAAAATCCTAGAGGAGAACATAGGCAGTAACCTCTTCGATATCAGCCACAGCAACTTCTTTCAAGATATGTCTCCAAAGGCAAAGGAAACAAAAGCAAAAATGAACTTTTGGGACTTCATCAAGATCAAAAGCTTCTGCACAGCAAAGGAAACAGTCAACAAAACAAAGAGGCAACCCACGGAATGGGAGAAGATATTTGCAAATGACAGTACAGACAAAAGGTTGATAGCCAGGATCTATAAAGAACTCCTCAAACTCAACACACACAAAACAGATAATCATATCAAAAAATGGGCAGAAGATATGAACAGACACTTCTCCAATGAAGACATACAAATGGCTACCAGACACATGAAACAGTGTTCATCATCACTAGCCATCAGGGAGATTCAAATTAAAACCACATTGAGATACCACTTACAGCAGTTAGAATGGCCAAAATTAACAAGACAGGAAAAAACATGTGTTGGAGAGGATGTGGAGAAAGGGAACCCTTTTACATTGTTGGTGGGAATGCAAGTTGGTGCTGCCACTTTGGAGAATAGTGTGGAGATTCCTCAAGAAATTAAAAATAGAGCTTCCCTATGACCCTGTATTTGCACTACTGGGTATTTACCCCAAAGATACAGATGTAGTGAAAAGAAGGACCATCTGTACCCCAATGTTTATAGCAGCAATGACCACGGTCGCCAAACTGTGGAAAGAACCAAGATGCCCTTCAACGGACGAATGGATAAGGAAGATGTGGTCCATATACACTATGGAGTATTATGCCTCCATCAGAAAGGATGAATACCCAACTTTTGTAGCAACATGGACAGGACTGGAAGAGATCATGCTGAGTGAAATAAGTCAAGCAGAGAGAGTCAATTATCATATGGTTTCACTTATTTGTGGAGCATAACAAATAACATGGAGGACATGGGGAGATGGAGAGGAGAAGGGAGTTGAGGGAAATTGGAAGGGGAGGTGAACCATGAGAGACTATGGACTCTGAAAAACAACCTGAGGGTTTTGAAGGGGCAGGGGGTAGGAAGTTGGGGGAACCAGGTGGGGGTATTAGGAAGGGCATGTATTGCATGGAGCACTAGGTGTGAGGCAAAAAGAATGAATACTGTTACACTGAAAAGAAATTAAAAAAAAAAGTCAGTGTCACAGGGCTAAAGTCAAGGTGTTAACAGGGCTGGGTTCTTGTGGAGGCTCTAGGGGAAAATCAGCTTCTTCATCTTTTTGAACTTTTAGAGGCTACCTGTATTCCTTGGCTGCCTGCATTCTCTCGCTCTTGGCTCCTTCTTCCAAGTTCAAAGCCAGTGGCCAGTATGTTCCATCTGTATGACCTCTGTTTGCATTGGCACATATCTGTACCTGATTCTGACTCTTGCTTCTCTCTTACTAGATAGGATCTCTGTGGTTACATGAGGCCCAGCTAGACAACCCAGGATAATCTCCCTGTCCCAAGTTCCTTAATTTAATTACATTTACAATGTCCTTTTTGTCACGTTAGGTTATATATTCACAGGTTTTTAGATTAAGACATGGACATTGTTGGTGGGGGCATTATTCTCTTAGCCATGAGAAATCTCCTATTGGATGAATTATTATAATATGATTGATGAGTAACTGATGGGTTATTAGTCATTAAGATGGGCTTCCTGATCTTAATTTTCATTAAGATGTTCATAGAGCCATTTCAGTATTTATTATAGTGATGGAGGTGGCCTACATTAGCTAAAGCTCCAAATTTGAGCTAAGGACTTATTCATAAACTTGCTTTTAGCAAATAACCACATTAAAAATGATAACCTCTAGTTTTTAATAATTGTTAAGACATTATAAGAAGTCTGCCTCAAAATTTGTAAACTTCTATTGTTTCATGTACAATGATCATGTGTCCTGGTTTTCAGGGCACAGCCCCAATTTTGATAATTTGTTATATGATTACCCTATTCATATACTGATAGGCCAAATCCCATAACATAGTTTTGAAAACAGTCTCTCCTCTTCACAAAACTATGAAATTTAGCCATGCTAAAGGGCCCAATCATTTTCTTCTGTTGTAGTTCCTTTGTCTAATGTGGGGGAGTCTAAAATCCTATGTAAGTTTTCACACAATTATATGTCTCATGAAAAACTAGGTGGAAATACACTGGAAGAGGAGTTTTGAGTCCTGGTTGCTTTTATAAATTAGCACCAGCAAATACAAAGGGGTATATTAGAAGGTGGAGCAAACAACTTTGCTTTATAGAATAGGTGTATAACTCAAAATTAGCATGTAATTTACATATCACAAATCAGGTGTTTTACTTTATTTTTAAAAATCAGATATTTCACAAACACCAGAAGATTTTCATTGTAAAAAGAGTCATGAAACTTTCATGTTTTGATTGTATTGGGATTTTCCTAAAATTTGATTGTGTTGGAATTTTGATTGTATTAGGATTGTATTGGACTGGGGTCTTGGATACACCTTCTCTTCATTCAGATACTTATTCAGTGCCTGCTCTGTTGTGGCCATCCTGTTGGACACTGAGAAAGAAATCTGGGACAGAATGTTTTGCATGATATAATATTGTAGCTTCCTCTGGAATGTTACTGGTATAATTGATGAAAATGCTTTGGCACTGCTGATTCTCCCAGCTGACCTTTAATTAGGAACTAACTAATTTAACTATTTATTTTTAAAAATAAAGCTAACATCAGATACTTCTTTTAAATAAGTAATCAGATATGTATTTATTGTTTCATTCTTTTCTCTATAAGAGAGATATATTTGAGTGGAATTTTGGGGGAAAATTTCTTTCTATGGGGAAAATTTGAAAAAATTCTGATGAATGTGGTCAACTTGTTGGAGAAGTTGTTTTAACAACAGAATGAGGACAGTTAGTTCTAAAGGAGCACATGGTCTAGTTGTGAGGGACAGACATGCGATCTTGTGATTGAAAATCAGAACAATGTAACAATTATGCTAGCTGTCCACCCAGGGTGCTCTAGGAACACAGAGGCTGGGGTTCAAAATCTAACATGCAGATCTTCTAAGTATTTCTGGTGGAAGCAGTGCCCTCCTTTAGTATGGGAAGATCCGTGTGAACTGGTCAGGTAAAGGCAGTGAGAGGGGCAGCCTATGCAAAAGACCATATATGTCAATTCAGTGAAGTAAGAAACAGTATTTCTGTGTGGCTGAGCAAAGGTGTATAAACAAATAAGAGATCAGGACAAAGGGGTGCCTGGGTAGCTCAGTGGGTTAAAGCCTCTGCCTACGGCTCAGGTCATGATCCCAGGGTCCTGGGGTCAAGCCCCGCATCAGGCTCTCTGCCCTGTGGGGATTCTGCTTCCTCCTCTCTCTGCCAGCCTCTCTGCCTACTTGTGATCTCTGTCTGTCAAATAAATAAACAAAATCTTTTAAAAAAAAAAAAAAAAGATCAGGACAAAGAGGTCTTAAAGAGCCTCACACATCCACACATCTAACTAAGGAATTTAGCGTTCCATAAAAGCTAGAGGAGGGGTTTATTTGGAGAATGTTCAATAGGGAAGTGATTTTATAACATTTGCATTTTAAGAGGTTGTCACTTGAGCTCTATGGATAATAGATAGGCTGACAATAGATAGAAGCATGATATCTCAGGAGTTCAGTTGAGGGTCTAGCTGGGAGGTGAGGAGAGTCTAAACCTGTCTAAACAGCAGTGGGGTTAGAAAGGAAAAAGTGTATTTCATGGGTAAAATATACAATCATATAGCAGTTTGATTTTTGTATGGTAGAAAAGTGGTTATTTATTTTAGAAAGAAGATCATTTCTAAAAATTATCTCTGATCATAAAAAAGATTATTTTCAAAGTAAAAAAGCATTTGTCTTCTAATGTCTGACATCAGTGGCATCTCTATGGTGTTGGTACAGGAGCCCAGACTCTCACTAGCATACCACAGAGAATGTGGTGTTATTTTTTGAAATTTCAATTTGGGTAAGAAACATACAGTTTAGCTGTGTTTTTGTGGGTTCTCTGGATATGGCCATACACTGAGTTTTCTTGTGATAGGGGAGATGTCTTATCCCAGGAAGAGTCAGGTGTAGGAATGAGAAGACCCTGGTGGTGGTCCTCTCCTCGCTTCCCCATGAGATTGATTCCAGATTTTCTGATATTCAAAAAGGGATTATGATACCTGTCCTGGATCTCACAAAGCTCTTAAGCGGGTAAACATAAACCAAGAAACAAAAAAATAGCTTTGAATATTATCAGGTGTTAGACTAGGAAGCAGTGTGCTATTTAGAAACATGATGGGCTTTGGCTTCATTAGATACAGGTTCGAAACCCAGGTGGAAATACCTTAGAGGCAAATTGCTTAACCCCATTTGGGTTGTAATTTCAACTGTATAATGGATATAAATAGATCCATTTCAAGGCTCGTGTGAACTAAAACATGTAGAAGAAGTCCTACTGATACTCCTTTTCACTTCCTTTGCAGGAAGAAGTGGCCGGTGAGAACTTGGTTCTTTTCTACTGGCCTAGATATCTAGCTTTTCTTCTCAGGGTGAGGAGGGTGAGGTGGGTAGAGACCTTGCTGCTGCTCTTGGTGTCTGTCAGGCTGAGGAAGACAGATGTTCTGGGATGTTCCCTGTGCCACCTCTTTTAGGCTCTCCTATCTGCTTTGGTCCTTGAGGGAAAACATCTGCTGCTCTTACTGCAGCTTCTCCATTGTCATTTGTCTTCTGATTTGCTTCTGTTTATTTGAAATTTTCATGGATCATTTTAGTAGCCTCCCACTTGACTTTTCCTATCTCCTCCTGCCCCCATTTTGCTCTTTAATTTTCCCATTTTGTTTTCATGGCTACATCATTTATCTTCTTATCAGGCACTTTGGTTGGGTAGAGATTTTGACACGTGTCTTATCTGTTGCTTCCATCTTGGATTTATCAGCTTTGGCCAAAGAAAACTCTTCAGGCAGTGGGCATGGTTTCCTTTTATTGTATTTTTCTTTCCTTTACCGGTCACCCCATTTCTTCTCTGGTCCTACACCAGATTTCCCCCTCACTTCTAGGTTTAATGCTGTCATCTGCCCTTAATGTCATCTCCAGAATGTACTCTGGCTTCTTCCCTGGACATCTTTGCTCTCTTGGCTCTCCACCACTAACATCCCACAAGCCCTTGCTCTTCATATTCCTGTGAGGCATCTGCAGCTTATAACCTTTGCAGGGGGCACTAAGCCTTTTACTGATGACTATAGTGGGATATCACCTGGAGATTTCTTAGAGAGTAGTGCCTTAGGGAGAGAGGAGCCACAGAAAGAGGAGGACCTCACACATTTAAATGTATAACATAACACATATGGAGCACTTTACAGTGGCTGCCATGTTGTAAGTGTTTAATAATTACTACTGCTCAGTACTGGTTGATTACAGATGGCATTTTGGGAGGCTGGGGTAGGAATACCTTGCAACATTTGGAGATTGTGAAACTTAATACCATTCTGATCTAGTCACATGACATTTCATGTTCAGCAGCCGGAACAGAGAAAGAAACATGACTTTGATTTTGGAAGTTGAAAAAGGAATGTTTGGCCCACTGTGATTTTAACGAGTTTGGGGCAGAATCACCCACTCATCTCTTGAAGACCTCGTTAACAGTTTTCTGCTTGCTTGTAAACCACCCTTTCTCCTTATTATTCTGACTTGAAGTATGCACTCATATTCTACTTCCATTTTTTAGAAAGTTCACTGGCCAGCTTGGAGCCGATCTAAAACTATTAGCACTAGTGGCATTTCCCCCTGCTGTGTTTACATGGCATTTCTTCCTTTCCTGGTTAAGTTCATGTGTTTATTGTAGCACTTCTCGTGGTCAGATTTGTGTTCCAGTTTCCTGTGTATGATCTGTCATTTCTGGGGGACTGTGAGTTTCTGGAAATTAGGAATCATGTTTGAGTCTTTGCATTTTCTGTAGAACTCATATAGCATCTCATACAGAGAGGGCACTCTTTCACGTTAAAGAAACTAAAAAAATAGTCTTTGCCACGATTAAGGGCCAAATGTCAACTAAGTCCAACATAAAGAAATGATTCACTATTTTACAGATTGTCCGTAGAAAAGTTGTTGACAAAAGCTTCTGCTGATGCACTAGCACCAGTTTGTATGGACCCAAGAGAGCTATCATTGAATCTCTAGGAATTTTTTGAGCTAGTTGTGAAGCCATTGGGAACTTGAAATTGGCTTTGCTGGGAATATTTACCCCGTGGAAATCAGCCTGCACTTCCGATCAAGGCTTTTTGAGAGAGTTGTCTAGCTGTCCATGGCTATCTTTGAGATTGTCTTAAACAGCTAAACTTTGCAATAGGAAGCTAAACAGAAGTGCAACCCACGAATTGTCAGTGGGGCAATTAGTTTTCGAAATAGTGAGGGTGAGGGCAAGTGGGGACAACAGGCTTATAATGCTGTCATGAAGAACAGCTCAGCTCTTCCTCGAAAACAAAAGCAAAACCAGATCACAGCGGAAGAAAACAAGGTAACTCCTCGCAGGCAATTTCTCAAAATGGCAAAGCTAGTTCAAGATATTTGCAGGCACCGAGATCTGTCTTGTAATCTAGTCTAGTGGCTCTTAATACTTAAAAATATTTTGCTTCTCTGCCATAGACATATCAAGTTTCCAACAGCATTAAGGAGCACTTTAAAAAACTACCGTGTTAGAAGAAGAGGTTAGAAAATCTACTTGGGGTTATGCAAAGCATATTTAGCACATATCGAAATAAAATGGGGAAATTAAAAACCACTTCTCACTTCGTAATTTCTAGCAGAGTTAACGATACAACATATAAATGATTTCTTAGTGATTCTTATCTGCGAAGACTACAAACATCTTTCATGTTATTGTGCCTGCTTATTTATTAATAACATCTTCACAGATTCTTGTAATTATGAAATTCTTCAAATAATGGTTGTCTAAAGTAGAAATATTAGTCAAGTCCATATACTATGGTGAGACAGTTCCAAAAGAGTGATTATAAAGTTATTTTAAAATGATTTTGAAAGTGAATCAAAATATCTTTCACAGGGTATCAGAGTTGTATAATCTGAATATAGTAAAGTAATGTTGGGCTCAGTTTTACTTCAAAGTCTTTAAGAGGTTGAGAGTACAAAATAAATCACACAAAGTAGTTAAAAATAGTCCATGATGTGTAAATATGGTATTTTTGGCTAAAAGACTTCTGGCATCTTACAAGTGACGTATGAAGTCCACTAAAGACTTCTGGGAAAGTTGGAGCTACCATGTTGACTTGGGGGGCTGAAGTAGTGTAGCTCACATATCCAGTTAGTCTTGCCTGTTGAAAAGCACCAGGCATGGGCCCTCAATCACCCAGTGAAGCCATCTCTGGAGATTTTTTTCCCCTGCTTCCCACAAGAGCTCCTTGCTTTTCAGCAGTCCACTGTGTGCCTAAAATTAACAACATGCTACAATGGCTTTTTATAAATGGAATCCCTTAAAGTGATATTCCTTCCCACACTTTTGCAGCCTTCCGGTGGGAATTACTACTGGACTCCACTTATTTGAACAGAAGGTGTGAGTTTAAAGGCACGGACAAACATGCTGGCCATATATTAGCTGTCCTTAGTGATGTACGGATGGATGCTTGAGTGACTTAATGGGCTTAGACTGGCCTCAGAAACCTATTTCACCAAATGCTAAACCTTCACGGAAACCTACCTGGGAAGACTGAAAGTGTTCTGAACAGCTATCTCCACTGAATTTTTTGGCTGAGATTCTCATTTTTCACCTGGTGGTTTTAGTGCCATAAAGCTCCAGCCGTCATCACCATCTTCTGCGAGAAGCTGTAGAGCAAACTTCTGTGACTAGCCACAGGTAGAATCAGCATTCTTTACGAAGGAGATGTTTTAAATAAGGAAACAGAGAGACATCCAAAGGAACAGTGGAAGCTAATTGAACTGCTAGCTGAAGACCAACTCAGAATGACCTTGATGGTGGTGGTGATAAACATTTATTGAGTGCTTATTGCTGCCATGATAGTAAATCATTTAAACCTCACAAAATCCAATTGAGA
Source organism: Mustela nigripes (assembly GCF_022355385.1). Lineage (NCBI taxonomy): Eukaryota > Metazoa > Chordata > Mammalia > Carnivora > Mustelidae > Mustela > Mustela nigripes. Next base: position 56,629,455 of record NC_081566.1, read on the forward strand.
CAGACACAATTCTTATGTCTGTTTTACACAGGATGAAATTGAGGAAAAATGGAAGCAACATACCCTTGGTTATAGAGCTAGAAACAGATGTATGCTGGCTTTTCATCCCAGGAGTCTGACTCCAGAGCTGACTTTTTTTTTTTTTAAGATTTATTTATTTATTTGGGAGAGAGAGAGAGAGAGAGAATGCACGTGCATGAGTAGGAGGGGCAGAGGGAGAGGGAGAGAGAATCTCAAGCAGACTTTGCGCTGAGCGGAGAGCACCAGCTCGGGGTTTGATCTCACGACACTGAGATCATGACCTGAGCCAAAACCAAGTTGCTTGCTTAATTGACTGTGCCACCCAGACATTCCCAGAGCTGACTTCTTCTTCTTTTTTTTTTTTTTTAAAGATTTTATTTGTTTATTTGACAGACTGAGATCACAAGTAGACAGAGAGGCAGGCAGAGAGAGAGAGGGAAGCAGGCTCCCCGCTGAGCAGAGAGCCCAATGCGGGACTCGATCCCAGGACCCCGAGATCATGACCTGAGCCGAAGGCAGCAGCTTAACCCACTGAGCCACCCAGGTGCCCCCCAGAGCTGACTTCTTAACTAACACTCTTGAATACCCAAAATGATCCTCCACCACGGGGCACCCAGGAATAATGGAGACAGTGCCTGAGACAGTATGTGCATGTCCTCAAAAACACAGACCTAACCCATGGCCTAATTTCCCATTCTTCCACAGCGTCTATATTTTACCCAACTTCATATAGGCAAGGTCAATCATATATTTGCTTGATTTTTGCAATAAGCTTAGGGTTTTCATATTTGGTGAATAAATATACAGGCTGCCTTATAAATTTGAATTTCAGAGAAGCAAAAAATACTTTTAAAAGTATCAGTACATCCCAAATATGCTTGGTACCTATTTTATATGAAAAGATTATTTTTTTGTTCATCTGAAATTCCAATTTAGCTGGGCATCTTGTATTTTATCTGGCAACCCCAGGTAAGCTGAGCTTCAAACCTGAATGCCAGCACCATGAAAATCATTCTTTCATCTTTTGGAGATGATAGGGAAGAAAACCCCTGCAAACTTGCCTTAGGTTTGTCAGGTTGGAGATGAAATGTTAGTCAAATATGTCTTGGGATGGAGTTAAACAGATGAGATGTGGCGTTTCTATCAATCACAGCTACATTCTCTGGTATTCATGGAGTTGTGTTGCGAATGGGGAGGTGTGTCTTGAGCCCAGGTTATTTTACTTTGATAGCTGCATAGCACTGCAAACCCGTCACGTAGATTAAAATAAAATCCCTAAATGTTGTTTTAATGAGGTGAGCCCCACATTGCAAATGATCTTCTTTGCTGTGGCCTCTAAAATAAAGTAATCGACCCTGACGCCATTCAGCGTGGGACACATAACTCAAGTCACGGTCAATTATCTTCTGGTGGACTTTAACACAGTGGGAGCCATTGTCCACGTAATGACTATGGAGCTTGCAGGGCCCACGTAACTCCGAGGGGCCCCTGGAGTGCCTCACCTGTGATTAAAGGGCCAGGCCTCATTCATCTTTGCCTGCCCAGCACTTAGCACTGTGTCTGCCACACTTATATTTACAACAAACACTTACTGAGCGCCCACTTTGCACTGGACGTGAGGGCCACAGGAGGAAATGACTTAAGTCCTGGCCCTGTTCTTGTGGGGTTTATAGTCTGGAGAAGGTGTTCAATAAGTAAGTGGAAGAATAGTTAATACAGAGAGTCAAAGCCTTTGAGAACTGGAGGATTCCCTGCCACTCTTCCAATAGATGAGGAAGTGGAGACCCAAGGATGAACACCATATCAGAAGTAAGAAAACTGGAGCTCGGGAACCACTTTACTATTTAGTTTTTGGGAAAGTCACTAAGTTTCTCTTAGCCTTAGTTTGCTTGTCTGTAAAATGGAGATGGTATTTCCACCTAGGTTATAAGGAAAAAATAAGATAATGGTCCAAAGGCTGCAAAGCATTCAGTAATTGTAAAGTATAATGTTCAGAGACATAGAATTGAGATTGCATAGTCAAAACTACAAAGACAGCTTGGTATAGTGGTTAAGAGCAGTCAAACTGGAGCCCGATACCCAGATTTATGGTCAGACTCTTCCATCTACTGACCGTGTGACCTTTGGCAAATTATTTAACCTGTGCCTCAGTTCCCCATCTATAAAATGAGGGCAAATAGGGTACCAACCTTGAAGGATTATTGTAAACATTAATTGAGTTAATATATGACAGCATAATAAGCACTCCATAAATATTGTTTGTAACCCATATCCACTGTAACATCTGGGTATGGGAGGATAGAGGTGTTGTCTTTGGGCTACTGAGACAATGCGCATTTACTATCCGTCCTTCCATTTCAACACAGGGAGATGCATTTTGAGAATATAGTAATAAGAGATGTAAGTTCTACAGTCTGTTTCTTAAATAATTTTCAGGTCAAGGGATGTTTTTATAATCATGTGCTTTGATCAGAGATTTCTGAACAGTTCCCAAATCAAAATATCAGCAATGGAGAATAGAGAGGAATGGAAAACTGATTTATTCATTCCCAGTCAATAAAGTAAGCTTGCAGTAGCTGGATTGTAAATACCCCTGCAAAGTGAGATTTACAAGACATAATATTGGAAGACAGATTTATCCCAGTTGAAAGTGCATTGCTGTTGAAGCAAGTTCAGTGGAATTTATAAGATGGAGCCCTGAATGAGAAGAACTCAGAGGCCTTGGGGAGTCAGACTCATGAGGTTTGCTAGGCACAAGCTGGATTTGCATCTTCAAGAAGGCCAGTCAAAGCATTTTCTGAAAATACTACAAGGAAAGGAGAAAAACAACTCAAGGCAGGGGCATCAGCTTTGTTTAAAACTTCCCTTTGCTCAAGACTGTGGGGTTTATAAATCAAAATTATGTGTCCAGTGAGGAAATGGGAAGTAGAACTGTTTCCAAAAGAAAAAAGGAAAGAAAGCAAGTGATTCATTTTGGCCTAAATAATTGAAAATGCAGAAAGTCCAACTGTTCCTGGCTTCTTTGCCATGAGCTTATTTGTCGTTTTTGCTGTCATGTGGCAGACTCCATGATGAAGACTTGGAAGATGGGCCATTAGAATCCATAAATCTTTAAACTATTTGGTGAAATCAATGGGATCCCAATCTTCAGCTACTCACAGGATTTTTTACTTCCTTTTCACATGGGGCAGAATCCAAACGAAGCAACATGTTTGCATTAATTTTATGTGATAGAAAGGCAGAGAGGGGCACCAGGGTGGCTCAGTTGGCTCAGCATCTGACTCTTGATTTCAGCTTTAGTCACAATCTCAGGGTCACGAGATCAAGCCCAAATCAGGCTTTGCACTTAGTGTGGAGTCTGCTTGAGATTTTCTCTCTCTTCCTCTGCCCCTCTCCATGATCGCATGTGTTAGCTCTCTAAATAAATAAATTAAATCTTTAAAAAATGGAAGAGAAAGGAAGAAAGAAAGGAAGGATAGAGGGAGAGAAGGAGAGATGGAAGAAAGAAAGAAGTAAGAAGAAAAACGGGGGGGGGGGCAACTGGGTGTCTCAGTTGGTTGCATGTTCAACTCTTGATCTCAGCTCAGGTATTGATCTCAGGGTCCTGAGTTTAAGGCTTATGCAGGGCTCTATGCTGGGCATGGACCCTACTTAAAAAAAAAAAAAAAGGATGTGAGGGCAATCTGGCTGTGACATCTGTCACCCCATTGATTGCCAGGTTGATTTGGCTGATCTGGCTTGCTTGCCGGTGTCCCCTTCCTTCTTCACTGTTCCATGTGAATCCTTCCTGAAGATGCATGCTCAGTCAAAGAGGATGACTTTCCCCAATAGAGGAGAGGACAGTTCTTTGGTCAAGGGTGTACCAGTAGCTGCATTTCCCCGCTAGAGCCTCCAAACAAGCTCTCAAGGTCCATTTGTAGGAGAGTATAGGGTAGTTAAGCTTCCAAGACTCCAGAAACATCCCAATGAGGCACTGCATGAGACAGTCTGCCTTTCTAAAAAATAAAATAAAATAAAATAGAGAGAAATGGGGCCAAAGGTAGCTTTTCTGGAGATATAAAATCAGATTTCTAAATGTCACACTGGAATGTCTGATGGGCATTTGGTTCACCTTAAGGGCTGAGTCACTTCCTGGTACAGGGCCCTAAGTGACTGAGAGTCAAACAAGATGTATATTGTGAACTTGTTTTTGGCTTTGAACTATCACATCCTTGAATAATGCCACCAATCAGATTAAGTCCTACACATTTTCTTGATGTCTAGTACGTCAGCAAAATCCCAGGGAGTGGGATTTCATAGTTTTTCAAGCTTTTTCTTCCAGAAGCCCAAAAACATTAAAAAATATTCATTCCTACTATAAAACACCATAGAAAGAGTTAAATGACATGATAGAAAGTAGCAAAATGGGTGAAGAATGCAAAGAAGGGAGATTTTTGTTTTCCTGGTAGGGGGGATAGAAGATTTTTTGGTAAGGGTGGGAGGGACATGGGTGTAGGGGCATGGTGGGGAGCTTTTGAGCTGAAGCCTGAAATGTAGCACAGAGTCAGAAAGTTGTCAGCAGGAGAAAAAAGATATGGTCTATGTGTACAATGGACTATTACTCAGCCATCCAAAAGAGTGAAATTTTGCCATTTGAAACAACACAGGTGGAACTGGAGGGTATTATGCTAAGTGAAACAAGTCAGTCAGAGAAAACAAATGCCATATGCTCTCACTGACGTGTGGAATTTAAGAAACAGAACAGATGTACATAGGGGAAGAAAGGAAAAAAAAAAAAAGGAAGAAAGGAAAAAGGGAGACAAACCATGAGAGACTCTTAACTATAGAGAACAAACTGAGGGTTTTTGGAGGGGAAGTGAGTGTGGGTGGGTGGGCTTCCTGGGTGATGGGTATTAAGGTGGGCAGTTGTGATGAGGATTAGGTGCTGTAGGTAAGTGATGAATCACTAAACTCTATTCCCGAAACCAATATCACACTATATGTTAAGAAACTAGAATTTAAATTAAAACTTGAAACAAATAGGGATGCCTGGGTGGCTCAGTTGGTTAAGCAGCTGCCTTCGGCTCAGGTCATGATCCCAGCGTCCTGGGATCGAGTCCCGCATTGGGCTCCTTGCTCTGTGGGGAGCCTGCTTCTCCCTCTGACTCTGCCTGCCACTCTGTCTGCCTGTGCTCGCTCTCACTCGCTCTCTCTCTGACAAATAAATAAAAATCTTTAAAAAAAAAACTTGAAACAAATAAAAACAACAAAAAAGAAAATTGTTAGCAGAGGAGCTTATGGAAAGAGGAAGGACAGAAAGAAACAGACTAGGATTAGGACTCTCTGGTCATTAAGAGTATTTATTAAAAAAAAAACTGATGGTAATTTTGATAAGTTAGACAAAGACAATAATTCTAATTATTTATCTATTTATAATACAAATGGAGATTAAAAGTTCCCTATCCCGGTCTGCTAACACTTGATATTTTACCATAGAGACTGGGACATTTGTACTTTGCTCCAAAGATATCATTGCTTTAAAATTTACAAATATTAGCCTCATAGGATGTAAAAGAAGTAAAAAGACTATATGAAAGAACTCATTATTCTATGGATTAAGTAGCTGAGTCACAGAGAGATGAAGTGGCTCATTAAAAGGTCACAAAGCTAGTCAGCAGCAGTGCTGGAACTAGAACTCTGAATTTGGAAATCTCAGGACGTTACCTTCTGGTAGAAGGTAGAGAGTACTTGGTAAATATGTGGAAGGAGCCATTTGTTTAATTTCCAAATAAGGACATGGAAAAGCAGCCGCAAGACCAATACCCAGCCATACCTCCTCAGGGTTCAGCAAAAATAGAGAAGGGAATTAAAATATCTAGGTTTCAACCTTTGTGGTTCATCCTTGCAAAAAAGTCTCACCCAATCACGGGTGAAAGAGAAATATATTTTGTGTAACTAGAAAAATAAATGTTTTAATACACAAGGATATTCTGAGAAAAGGGTGGTGATAAAGTTTTATTGGTTGAAAAGTTTTTGCTCTCTTGTTAACTGGACTCAATCTGAAGACTCTTCGTTTCCATTCATTAGAGAGGCGATGAGAACTAGCCTTGCTTAAGGACTGGTTGCTGTTTGGATAAGTTCAGGTTGTGTGCTACCTTCCTGGAGAGGGTGGATCCCTTCAACTGTGAACTCCCTAGGGTTAATGGTTTATTCATCTCTGTATCCCCAACAACTAGTGGTGAGTCCCACGGCGACATTCAATTAAAGTTCTTAGGTGGATCAATATCTTTCTAGACAATTTATTCTGAGCTACAAACCTCATTTCTTTTTTCTTCACAACTTGGCTTATTAAAATGATAGCAACCAAATCCCAACCAAAGTGTTGCTATCATCTGTGATGTGATTTCCTGAAATAAGCCTTGTGGTGGATGGGTCCCCCAGCTGGGTTTAGGGCTCCACTGCAATACAGATTAGATAGCATTCCTTTTTTAAGAACTGGTTTAATCAAGTAAAACTTCCCCTTTCCTAGTCAGGGACTACACAAGTGAGAGCTTTGGCTTTCTAATTTATCAGCCAGTAAATTACAACAGCAAAGGTCTTGTGTAGGCCAGGGATTTTCCACACAGAATGAGGGGGATCCTGGGGGGCCAGGCAGAGCAGATTAGATATGTGACTCATGGTTTGGGTAGCATTACATGTGAACCTGAAAAAGGTCAAGCAGGGAAAAGCTATTTTCTATAAAAAATAAATTAAAAATATAAAAGCTCTCCTTCAAGACATGGGGATTTTGAACTCTGCTGTAAAATTATTATTGAGAACACTGATTAATTTGTAGAAGTATAAAATGAAAGGTTACTTAAGAAGTCGGAAGTAAGGCAAATTTCAAAAGCCCAGACAATTAGAAGATAAAGCAGAAGCAGCTAAAAGGAGCTAATTTTCATATAACTCTCATATTTTCATACAAAAAAATATCATTTATTTCTAGGGTCTTATAGTCCCTACAGTTTATGTTAGCAGAAAACCATGACTGTTGAGATTCTGGCTCTACTTCATTCTGAACCAGAAATATCAGTTTATTATTAATTACATTATCAGTAAGGACACTAAATAATCACTCAACTTGTCTCCCAAGTGTGGATTAGAAGCATTAAACTTGAGCATATTTGAAAATGTTATGAATTTGCATAAGAACATTTAAATAAGAAGCTATAGCAGAATTCTTACCTAAGAGGATGCCTAGATGGTCTCTGAGGACCTTTCCAATTGAGTGACTCAAATGACTTTAAGTAGTCTTGGGGTTACAAACAAACAGAAGTACAATTTACATATTTCTTACTGGTTTTTGCTCTTTGCAGCTGACATTCTGCCTACCATGCTCCCCTTGTAGAGAGATCATCATCTCCCCTGACTTGCTCCCTCTCACTGGACAGTGACCTCCAAGCCTTCTGATGTGTCTGCTAAGATTCTGCAGGCTGAAGATAGGGCTCATGAAGTAAAGGCAATACAGTCTCTGATCTGGACCAGAGAAGAGACCAGTCAGGCTGACCCTTATCAATGAAATCTGGAATGCCTCTCCAACAGGTCCCAAACCTGACCTCTGGCCCTGTACCCACCTGAGGGAGTGAAACGGAACAGGTGTCTGAGAAAGGTGAAAAGGAAGGATCAAAGGATAAAAGGGCTACAGGTTGTTCTCAGCTGGGATTTAGAGGGAGGGGGCTCTAAGCCTTTTTGGAGAGGTGGGGATTTGAATTGCTCTTTGTTTATTCAGTGAAGCCCCAGGAGGTTCTCAAGTGTCCCCAGCACAAATAAGGGACCATGGCAGATGGGATGGAAACAATGGCCATGTCAATGGGAAGAGCCCAGCCAGGCAAGGTAGCATCTGCTTTTGTCTTCTTTCCTTCCCTTGATTAGAGGAAAGAGATGATGGAGCCTTCTGGGCAGATTTTACAGTAATCTCTTGATTTGAATCACAGAATATTAGTGAGGGAAGGCCACAGGGCTGAGGAAGTTGAGAGCAGAGAGAAGTTATGAGCAAGTTGGAATAGGAACCCCACAGATGTATTTCCCTGGTCTCATGTTCCTTTTGTCACATTGCCCCAAGTATGCTTTGCTTGCCTTTCATCTTTATCCCGTTTCCCTTCAGTCTTGATTTCTTGTTTGTTTGCTTTTTTCCCCTCTCTTAACCTGCAGACTGAAAGCTCACTGAAGTCTTTGGTTGTTTTGTTTTGTTTTGTCCTGCTCTGGCTCTTCTGGGAGATAAACTCATTCAATTTATCTGCAATTTCGATCATGAACAACCATCTCTCTTAGATTAGACATGTCTCATCAGAGGTCACTCCAGCCTACGTTTTCCTCCAGCAAAAATAAGTGCTCTGAAAGGTGACCCAGCCGTGGTGGGGAAGAGGAGCACAGGGGACTCCCGTGACTGTGATATATGATGATATTTCTGAAGAAAGTCAAAAGCATTTGGAGACTAAGTTTTGATGAATTGCAGGAAATGGCGGGTTTGCAACCATTCCAGAATTCCCAGGGACTGATTGTCATCGGGCGACGATAAGAATTTTAACTAGCATGTTATGGAACCAATACCAAGGCCAGGACTCAGGCAAAAGCATTCTGCTTGGGTCTCCTATTATGCAGCATTTGCCCCTGGGAGAAGTGCTTAAAGTTGTTTTTAACTTACCTGAGACTTATTTCTCCTTGTCTGCTGAGGCCAAGAATTAGCAGAAAGGAAAAGGAAAAAAAAAAAAAAAAGCCTACTGCAAAATACTCCCCTATGAAGATGGAAAATATTTCCCTGCCCTTAATTCCTGTTCTAAGGGCACATTTCTCCTATGAAACCAACCTACATTATAGAATCCTTAACTTGGGCATGAAATTGTCAGGAAAAGGACAAACATTTCTTTGTCTATCAATGGACCTTCACCTTCCAACAGCCAGTGCTGGAAAACACACAGCAGGGACACAATTACACAAGAACAAGAACACAACTGAGACAGTTGAAAACATTATCCCACTATAGATCATGATGACTCAGTTTCATAAGAACAATTGAGGGTAAAGCTAATAAGTAAAAGGAATAGTAGTGAACAAAAGCTTGGGAAGGAGGTTGGCGCTCAATGACCTTTTGAGTAACCCAATCCCTGAAACTCTCATTGTTATCATTCGGAGGGTGTTCGTGATCTCTACCATCTTCTTTGTAAGTTCTTTTCAACCCATCTCTCCGTCAAGCATGGTCTTGGGCACAGAGCACCTAATCCATCTCCATGTTTTAAATGGATTTCTTTCCTTCAGTTGGCGAATCCAAAGATAGGATTTTGTAGGACAAGACTAGGTTTTCCCCTTTCAACAGGGTCATTAAATTATTCAAAGCATGAGATATTTTTATAAAAGCCTGTAGTGTTTTAATAAGGCCAGCTATTTAGGAAGTGGTGACAATGTGCAATCTGCAGAAAGGGGAAGCCTCCGAGGTGCTGTGGTAATAATGCAGTTACTTAAAGAACATTTAAACTACAAATATCTCTGTGGTTTTTTATTTGGTTCCACACTACAGTCACTCTGAGAAATTTCTCAAACCTTGGCTAATCACTTTAAAATGTAAGGCTTAGCAAATGATTATACTTCCCCAAATGCTCTGGTCCTTTCAACTCCACCCCCCCTGCCCCATTTTGGTGTTTGATAAGGGTAAGTAATTCAATACCAAGAAAAGCTACTGAGGGAAATCTAAAGAATTTCAGCAAACAGATGTGGTGGGGAGGACCCAGCTGTAACTCTGAAGTTTCAGTAAAGCTCCAGCTACTGATACAGAAAATAACTGAAATATAATGAAAATATAAGGGAGTAAGTGATTTTCAAAGGCCAATTTGATCCAATGGGATCCATTGAAGTAGGAAGATGTGCTTGGTTATGGTGGAGGGGGAGAACGCACATGGCAAGAGGGCCTGAGCCCCAGTGTTCCAGTGGGTGCTGAGTCATGTTGAAGGAAGCAGCTGGAAGTGTGTGTGTGTGTGTGTGTGCTCATGTTGTGTTTGTGTGCTTTAACCTGAATGGGAATGGTGTTTACACTTTCCAGTATCTTTTTATTTGGATGATCATTGATCTAAAGTGGAAATCTTTTGTACAGCCCTCTGGTGGTGTGGTGAGAATATACGGATTTTGCGGACTTCCCCAGGGAGCTGGAGTTAGGTCCCTGGACTAGGAGAGACATTGATATGCACCACAAGAATGGATAATAATGACTGTCTGAGCTCTGCAGCTGGCCTGAAGAAGAGTGACCCAATCGTTTTATTGGTCTCATTTTGGCCAAGGCCAGCAGAAGGCTGTTATTTAGCCATTTCATGAGTGTTAATCTTGTGTGACCAACTCGATTATGAGTTTCTGGAAGGTGGGAATCATGCTTTATACTTAATATTTATGATACTTCTTTAAAAAACCTTTCTCTGCACTTGGTACAGTCTATAGAAGGTATTTATAGTATATTTGGAAAATTAAAGAAAATCATCTTTAGATTGGAGAGTACAATATCATAACCTTACTTCCAAGAGGGTCCAAGGTAGCATGCACTCATTATGCCCCCACACCTTGTTCCTACAATACTACTTTCTCATATGTACTCCTGAGTAAACCTCCCAACACACTCTGGAAGGTTTTTATACTCCTTTATCTAATATTAGTGGGCCAATGACTAGTAAATCAAACTATTAAAACCAGAATGTGTAACAGAATCTAGAACTCTGAGCTGGTTGGACTATGGTCCTATTTACACTGACATGTTGGTATGTGCAGAGTGACTACATTTCAACATAACTCATTTTGATAATAATCATAGTTAACATATTTTAAGTATCTACTAAATATGATGGTCCAAACCATATGTACACATACAATTATCACTTTTTCTTAAAACGCCTTTTAGGGTAGATATTGGTGTTCCTATATTACAAGTGAAGAAATTGATTCTCAGAAAGACTAAGTCAGTAATCAAAGGGCTCCTAACTAGAAAGTAGGGGAATCACGATGTGAACTCAGTCTTTCTGGCTCTAAAGATTGTGTTCCTGCCACCAAACACACTGCTCTTCTGAAACCAAGCAACTAAAAATAAAACATTCAGTTCATCAAAAAATATATATATAAAATATTTAATATTTATATTTTATGTTTTAATTTTATTTTATATTATATATATTTATATTATATTATATATTTATTTTATTTTATATTTATATTGTATATATATTTTATATTAAAGTTCTATATATATATAGTTCCAGACACTATATCTATTTTATATTTATATTTTATATTTTATTTTATATACATATATATATATTCTTCCAGACACTCTTATATTCAACCATTCTAATTCCTTTAATGAACTTAAGACTTTTAATTTCATAAACAACTGTAACTTTTGCCATCTCATTTTATTTTCACAATGGCCCTATAGTATATAGGCTTATGTAATTTGGATTCCAGATGAAGATGGTCAGAATGAGATCATGGAAAGGTAAATAACATGTCCAAGTTCACCCAGTTGGAAAGTGGCAGACCTAGTCATGTATCCCAACTCTTCACTATTGCATAAACAGCTCCTCATGTAAGTCACTTGGCCCATGGACCTGAAGCCCTTTGTGAGCCATCAGTCTCCACATTATAAAAAAGTCAATGAAGAACTTGTTCAAGTAATTGCGGGCTCCTATCTCCCCATCCTACATTCTGTTTATGACTTTAATGTGACTCTCAGGGTATTTCCTCCTCTGTGAAACAATTCATAGCATGTACCGCAGGATATGAAAATAATATAGGTTGGGGGTTTGCAGGTCAAAAAGCCCCAGCATTTCTCCGTATTTTGCCCTCAGATTCCTTTGTTAGGATGACATCTTCGAGACAGCAGGAAGCTTCTAAGTAATTTGGAATAAAAACAGACTCTCTGGTTGTTTCCTCAATTGTATTTTTGCTAATGATTTGCATAACTAGTTGCCAGGGCTAATGAGTAGTGCCCTCCCCTCCCACATTTTCACTAAGGCCATAAATGGAATCTGGGGAGGCTGCATGTACTATTGACTTCTACTTAACAGTGGGTGGCAGGAACTCCGAAGTTTAATCCCAGACCTGCTACTAATTTCCTGGACGGCTTTTGGTCCGTCCATTAATCTCTCTCTATCACTGTTTCCTTCTCTGGAAGAGATAGCGAGAATAATGGGATGTTTTATGCATTAACACATTTATGATCCTAATGTGCTCTGTAAAAGCATGGCTTTCTGGAAATGCTCAGTGGTAGCAGGTAAATCAAATGAAAACCAGTTCCTTTTTTTTCTAATATGACATATTGACGGGATCTATCTTTTGCTGACTGCCATATTTAGAAGATAGGCCTGGGGCGGATTAGAGAGCTGAGTGTGTTACTATGTGAAAAGCACTGTATTTTCAAATGCCTAGTCCTGAATTATCTGATGATAATCACAAAGGTGCCTTAAAGTGAGGACAAGTACATAAGGGGATTCTTCTAATATCAGGACTAATAAAATTAAAATCTCGTACTTTCTCAGGAGGAGCATTTCCATTATTCATGGGGAATGTGAAGCTGGGACCGATCTCATTAGGATTTTGGCTGGAAGTACTTAATTTTTTCTATAACAGAACACTTTGGTTATGAATTTTACAAATATTTTACTGCATCTGAATGACTTATATGAGACCAGGGAGGACAAAACGACCTCCAAGATGTCATTCTGGATGAACTGCATTGCATATTCTCTAAGAAATGTTCTTGCCTATTTTGTCTCTATAAATTCTTCAGCCTCCTAGGAAGAGATGAGAAGGCTCTAAGGAGAGCTCAAATCATATGTGCAATGACCTTGTGCAAGATAGAATTAAAATGTGGTTCAGTTATAAAATTGCAGTCTAGTCTAGTCTTATTTTTAAAAAGTAATACTATAATTTAAATGCGTTTGGCTTGTTTTTATGCTTTAGCATTTTCTTTATTCAGGGGCTATTGTTTTTGACATTAGAAATGGGGAAAAATACAAATAATCAAAATTAGTTTATTTTTGAAGAAACCAGAGAACTCCATCAGTTTTTCCTTGTAAGGTAAAATTATAGTGTCTGCTTTTTCAGTGAATTGCTAGTCAACGGAGTCTAAGTGGACCATATGATTATATGAGAAAGTATAAGATAAATCCAGGGAAAACTTTGAATAGATAAGTCAGCCTAAAGCAGGGCATTTTGCAAAGTGTTCATACTGTGCTTTCAAAAATCTCCCATCTTGGAAAATGATATGGAGGGTTTCAGTCAAGAAACTTAGTTATTGTTTGGTGGGTGATATATAATGTGGGAAATACAGTAAATGCAAGGCTCTTTTTGTGGTTTGTGTTTTGGGTTTTCCTAATCCATTTATCTATAAATAATTTATAATTAGTATAGTCAAAGTTCTCAGTTATGACACCAGTGTGAACTTATGTACAGTACACCACAAAGCTCGCTGATGAGATCTATAATATCGTAGTTTAGATTCATTAAATATAGATTTCCAATGTATCTTCCAAATGGAAAATGCCCTCTTATAAACTATTTCTGGTCACTGTAGCCTAGGATATTCAGATCAATCTTCTTGTTAAAAATAATAAAAACTGGATATAATTTCTATTTAAAAATCAAAATTTTCAAAGAGCTAAAAAAAATGGGGAAATTCCAGGTCAATTTATGAATGAAAGCTAGTATCCAGAAATGTAGGTAGAATATTGGGACATTCAGGCTTCTTATGACCTTAAAGTATTTGCACATGCAGCACATCTGGATTTGGGGTAACTAGCTCCATGGAGTATTAGGAATTTTATGGGAAGACCACACTAATTAACTGGGGACCCAAAGAACCATATACTTAAGGCTAAATCAGACCTAAACCCATTCTTTTCCTCTAATGTTAGGGAGTAAAAAAGACTTCATCAGTAGTAAGCATGTCAGAAGAGAAGGGAAGGAAGGAATACATAAAAACCTATCCCAGAAATGGCTATAGACTGGTACAGAATTTTACCCTGACGTATATAACCTGGGTGAGTCCTAGAACTTGAACCCTCAGTTTGAGGTGGTTCCTGTGTAGAAGTATCTTGCGATTCTGCAGAAGCAAAAACAAAGAAGCGAAAACAAAGCATCTGCACTACAAAACAAAAGAGGCAACTATTCATCCCAGGTTGCAGATGGTTTTCTTTTCTTTCTTTCTTTTTCCTTCCTTCCTTCCTCCCTTTCTTTTTTCTTTTTTTAAAATATTTTATTCATTTATTTGACAGAGAGAGAGAGAGCACAAACAGGTAGAGCAGCAGACAGAAGGAGAAGGAGAAACAGGTTCTCCACTGAGCAGGGAGCCTGATGTGGGACTTGATCCCAGGTCCTTGGGATCATGACCCAAGCTGAAGGCAGACACTCAATGACGGAGCCATCCAGGTGCCCCTCAAGTTTGTTTTCAAGGGCAATGATCAATATGCATTCAAAGTAGCTGACCAAGTAGCAGCTGAAACTGGTCAGCACAGATATCAGATTTTGTATTTAGCAGACCTAGATTATAAAGCAACTATGCCTACAAATTTGAAATACTAAACAAAAAGCTTGAAAAGATCTATAGAAAATAGGAAACCATAAAAAAAATGACAGAAAAGAAATTTACGATTTCAGGATCTCACAACATAACCAAAACCTGAAAAAAAAAAAAAAAAAAAAGGTAGAAATTACATTACTTCTTATCCTTGCAGCTTCTTTTCTGGTTTTGGTCAGTTCTCAACATAGTGTCTTTGAGCCTCAAGGAATCAGATAATAGAGTAACATCTCCTTTATCTTTTCTACAGGGTCGTCATCTCAGCAAACCCTGGAAAATAATTGTCCAATATCTGTTCTTACTTTTTTTTTTTTTTAAAGATTTTATTTATTTATTTGACAGAGATCACAAATAGGCAGAGAGAGAGAGAGAGAGAGAGGAGGAAGCAAGATCCCTGCCGAGCAGAGATCCCGATGTGGGACTCGATCCCAGGACCCTGAGATCACGACCTGAGCTGAAGGCAGAGGCTTAACCCACTGAGCCACCCAGGCGCCCCTGCCTGTTCTTATATTAAAAAAAAAAACCTCCACACAACCAAGAACAGACTTAGTTTAGTTCAGTGCTTTCTGGTACACAGTAAGTGCTTATATAAATGATAGCTACTGTTTTATTTTTTTACTTCAAATGATATTGTTTTAGTAGTTATACACAGAAGAGTCTCTTGCATGGATGAGACAGTCTTATAACACAGTCCTTTTGAAATCTCACTTAGAATCCTGAAGAAAAAAGAAAAAAAAAAAAAGAAAAAAAAAAAGAATCCTGAAGAAAGACTATGGCTAAGTTCTGCATTCCTATCATTGAATAGTTCATTATTTTTTGAGTATTAACTGACTCTAGATTGGTTTTGAACATCTATATCAGAGTATATTCTTTGAGTATGTGTGTGTGTATGTGTATATATGTGTATATGGACATATGTGGGATGCATCTGTGTGTGTATATGGGTGGATGTGGGAGTGGCACATGATTGTGTGTAGGTATGACTATGTATGTGAGTGTGTGTGTTTGTGGGCACATGCATATGTGTATGTGGTAGGCCTGCACTCTACTTTTCTGAAATGAGACTCCACATGTTGTGTCATAAATCAAGACTTCCTTCTTTTCTTAGTTTTAGACTTATTGCTGACAGCTACTTATAACCAAGTTCCCCTAAACACCCACACATGATGGAAGAATGGAGACCTGGACAGTTGGGCTTAGTTCCTTCAGGCTTATGAGAAATTTGCTCTAATTTATTGAAAAATTTTCTCAAAATGGATATAAGCCAAAGACTGGGCTGTTAAAAGTGATGTTTACATGGTCCCCTGATATTGTGAGCTCTTGATCCCCAACAGTACTGTAACTGGAATAAAGACCTTGTTTAATGCTTCTGGAGCAGGCTTAAAGAATTACATCTTCTGTGTGTGTGTGTGTGTGTGTGTGTGTGTGTGTGTGTGTGTTTGTGGTATGACGTGTGTGGTGTGGTGGTGTGTGTGCATGTGTGCGTGGAGTGCACATATGTGTGAGATATGGTATGTGGTGTGTGTACATGTGTACACCTGTGTATCTGTGTGTCGTGTGTGTGTATAGTATGGTGCTTTGTGTGTGTATAATGTGTGTATGTGTTGTATGTGTTGTGGTATGTATGTGTGTGATAAGTGGGGTATGTGTGTATGTGTGAGAGGCAGGATATATATATGTATACACATATATATGTGTCTTCTACTGCAGCAGTGTGACCAATGTGTGTTGCACTAGACAGCACTAGACGGCACTAGACAGCAATGGGTCTAACAGTCTTTAGGGTTCCTGATGTGCTAAAACTCCTCATATTTCACCATTTCCTTCATTTTTAAATTAAATCTGTCAACACAAAGCTGAAGTTGCAATCCTTTTGTTGTAAAATCATTATTTAAAAAAATAAAACGTGTAAGTCAAACAAAAAACATTGGGATGAATACTGAGTGTTTTGAAGATGGGCCCAAGTTACAAACAAACTTAGTTTCAACCCAGAACACACCTTTTTGAGCCTCACACCCACACTGGAAAAAGAAAAGAAAGGAAAGAGTAAAAGAAATGATCAGGTTGACTTGGATGTTGTCTGCTCTCATCACTCCTCATTTGGGGGAGAAGATCTGCAGATAGGAAAATTGTGAAACTTGTTTCCAGGATGCCAACAGCTTGGATACAGTCAAATACCACACCAAGATCTAGCGAGAAGGTTTTCTGGAAAGCCCTCTTCTGGTTGTCTTCCCACTTTCCCTCAATTCCAGGAACCCCCTGAGCTGAGTTCCCCTACAACCTGGAAAGAAAATGGTTTTCATCTGCCTGGAAAGAGTATGTGTGACCTGAACAAATCAATCTTGGGCCGTCACATTCTCTGATGTTGGAATGATTATCCCTCCCTTTCCTGGCTAAGTTTTGAGGAGTTGAGATCAACAGGCACCGAGCACATGGGATGGATGGGGGTGCAGACCGGGCACTCAGGGGGCAGGGCAGCTCAGGCCTGAGGAACGCCACCCTCGCTCGGCATCACATTGGCCTCTGGTGGCTCGCAAGCAGCTGACAGACGGCTCAATCATTTCCTCAGGGCCAGCAGGCTCCCGGCACCAGCTGGCTTTGACATTAGTGCTCAGGCCCTGACTGACAGGGGACTTGTCCTTGGCCGAGCCCTGGAGGCCCATGAGAGTCTATTCAAACTCCTCCTTTCGTCTGTTGATTTACTGTCCCTGTTGGCCGGTTGTTGATCCAGTTTTCCTCTCCATTTGCTCACAGGGCACCCCAGAAACCATCTTCTAGTAATATATTTGGTTTATGATTTCCTCAGGAGCTAAGGAAGAAAAACAAGGTAGGCAGTGCACCTGCTGGATTTTAATATGCACGAGGCTGCTCAGCCAGGGCAGCACAGAAAGACAGACGGCATAGGTCCCTGGCCCAGATGGAGCTCACATTACTCTATCAGGATACCAGCAGAAGAAGAATTAGGTCCCTTTGAAATATATTTGTTATTTTATTTATAGCTCCATTTGGGCCGTGCTGCCTGTAAGTCTGATTTTGGCCAGTGCACTGCCACGGAGTGGGATTCCAAATGGCAAACATCAGGAAGATGGAGATGGCCTA
Organism: Mustela nigripes; assembly: GCF_022355385.1. Lineage (NCBI taxonomy): Eukaryota > Metazoa > Chordata > Mammalia > Carnivora > Mustelidae > Mustela > Mustela nigripes. The sequence continues at coordinate 56,647,141 of NC_081566.1, forward strand.
GAAGCAGCCACGATGCACTGCAGGTGGGCAGGGATGGCTCTACCACTGCCGAGGTTGAAAGGCAAAGACAACCTGTTTGTTACTGACTTCCTTCCAGACACAAAAAGTGGGTTCTCGGTCTCCTGCCCAAGGCTCCACTGATATTCAGCTGGTTGTGGAGGAAGTCTGTCCTGCAGAATCAAGTCTACTCTGCTTCTCCTTCTAGCCTCTTTTCTACTAAACCTTAATATGGGATCGTGGAACTGCTTGGAGTAAATCTGTCCCCAGCACATATTGTCATATATTTTGTCATCTGGGTTGAACTACATAGGGGTAAGCCATATGCACTTCCAGGATGCAAAGCAAACTGGTGTTTCACCTTCCTGTTTCAGGTGTGGGTTTCAAGGACTCCAAGTGCCTCTCTGTCTTTCTTTCTCCTTTTCCTCTTTAAAAGACAATTGTAAAAAATTGGGGGCAGAGCAAAAAGGGAGGTATGGCAAATGTGTGCCATCTTCAGGTAATACATGCACTGGGAAGCAGAGAAATGCATATAAAAGTGTAATTTGTCCTGCGATTTCTGAATTTATCACTTACACCAGCAGTTCTCAAAGAGTAGCTCCTGGACCAACAGCATTAACATTACCTGGAAACATTAGAAATTCAAATTCTTGGCCTCGACTGCAGGACCCCTGAAGCACAAACTCTGGAGTTGGGGCCTGGTGACCATTTTATCAAGCCCTCCAGTTGCAAATTCCCCTCAAGCTGAAGGTTCACTGGTCTGGACCGATCATGTTTTCTTAACCCCCTATTGGTTTTGATTATCGAGGAGAACCTTGGCCAAGGAGAAGGAAGTATCATGCTTAGGGTGAAGAAAGGCTTCCAGAAGTCACAAGGGTGCCAAGGATTTCCCAAAGGACTAAAATAACAAAATCACACACTGCACAGTTTTTCTGGTTGCTTTGATGCCGGCAAATGAGGGCGCCATTTTCTCCATTCATGAAGTACAATAAAGGCCACAACGTCTATCTTCTCCACAGCTTTAGGAAGCTCTGAAAGGCTCCCCTTTGAGGGCTATCCCATGAGTGATGCTCCTCAAATGAACTGATGAACTAGAATGAAAGTCTGATGATAATACATCCTTCTAACAAGGCTGTTCTCCTGGTCCCTGCTCATAGTCTTAGACAGCCAAGCGGGAGAGGGTGTTCTAACTCCAAAGTGCACATTGTCAAGGCCACAGCAAGCCACTGTCTAAGCTGTTACAGCATGGCCACCCCTAAATTAAGCAGCTGGTAGGTAGCAGCTTCTCAGAGCATGTTCATTCACTGCCTGAATCTCCTGACAGGACTCTGGACTGTGGCAGATGTTGTGCACATTCTAGAATTTTAACCAAGTTTATCTGGGGAAGATCTCCTGATGTATGGAAGTTCTCAGCCCTTGGGACTCTGTCACCAACTGGCTTGTAACCTTGGGTTACCTAATTCCTGGGTTCTGTGTGTTCTTATTTGAAAAATGGGGAGGTTGGATAAAAGCATCTCTAAGATTCTTTGATAGTCTATGATGATCTGATTCATGCTAGAGTCCTTCAGCCAGTTCTTTGGAGAAAAATGATCTTTCTGTGGGAGAGGAGTCTCTTGACTCATTGCCATTGCCACTTGGAATATTCAGTTTAGGTCCTGTTGGGTTCAATGAATATTTATAGGAATCATTCACAAGTGCTCCTGGTTACTTGGGTCACCTTAATGTATAGTTTTCCAACATTTCAGTCATCACATAGTATAGAAGGAGGTATTCACAAGGGTTGCTTTATCAGGAGCCAGCCACTGTGCCTTGACACGATTGTCAAGTAGGGCTGAGGAGAAGGAAGGCGTTTCTCTGGGGCAACTATGCCAAGCCAAGCTTTCTCCCATGCTTTAGGAGGAAGGGTTTGGAAGGCATTTCACTGAGGTCTTCCCTTAGGCTGTCTATGCAATGGCCAGCAGGTGCTAATCAGTGCACCTGCAAAGTCTTGTCAACACACACGCCAACAACTTTTAATAATCTCCAGCTGAAATGATGCTAGGTCCTGGGAGAAAGCTGCCCCCTTAACATCTGGGAGGAATCTCAACTTTAACACAAGATCCAAAAGACTCACCCTCAGGAAACTGCCAGGTACTAAATGTACATTCTTGGGAGGCTCTGATCTTCTTTGCCAGAGTTTAATGTTGATTCCACGCACCTTGGTTTACGAAATCCAAGCTGAGTTCTTTGATTCTCTGCAAGTTGCCCAACTGTGGTTTGCAGTCATCCTGTGAAATGCAATTAGAAACACCAACGGCCCTATGAATGACATCAGCCTGAAGCCTAAAAAAATTTCTCCTAAGATTGTCTGGGAAGAAGAAATAGAGAAACAGGAAAAGACAAAGGGAGAGAGAAAGAAAGAAAAGAAGAAGAAAGAAAGAAAGAAAAGAAGGAAAAAAAAGAAAGAAATCTAAAACAGAACCACGTAATTCAGGATTGAGGACAAGTGTAGCTGTACAACTTCTACATCTTTTGTGAGTCTCAGGAGAAAAGCTTTTTTTATTTTATATTTTATTTTATTTTTATTTATTTGACAGAGAGAGACAGTGAGAGAGGGAATACCACTAGGAGAAGTGGGAGAGGGAGAAGCAGGTCTCCCACTGATCAGGGGCTCTGATGTGGGACTTGATCCCAGGACCCTGGGATCATGACCTGAGCCAAAGGCAGATGCTTAATGACTGAGCAACCCAGGCACCCAAGGAGAAAACCTCTTTGAATAGTGTGCTTCATTTTGAGTTTGAGTAGTGGTTGCAGAGAAGAAGGTCAGTACTCGTGAATGTGTGTACTTCCTGGGGAAAGGTCAGATCTGTTGACCTAATGTTGTTGCCTGAATTAGTTCTTGGCCCTGCAGTAACAAAGTTCTAGACACCAAGTTGCTTAAACAACAGAAGTTTATTGTCTCATAGCTCTGGAGGTTACAGGTCTGAGATCGGATGCCCCCACTATTGGTTCCACTGAGGCTGTGAGGGAGAAGCTGCTCAATTCCTCCTCTGCTTCTGGTGGTGAGCTAGCAGTCTTCGGTATGCTCTGGCTTATCGATGTATCACCCCAAACATCACCATCTTTTTCTCACAGTGTTCTCCTTGCGTGTGTGTCTGTCTCTATGGCTGCATTTTCCTTTTCATAAGGATACCATCATACTGGATTCAGGCCCAAACTAATGGGATAATTTTATCTTGCTCATATCCTCACCTCCAAATAAAGTCACATTCTGAGACATTGAGGATTAGGATATCAACACATGAGTTTTTTGGGGAACACAACTTACGTCACAACCTTACACCTCCTCGGTACATCCTTGGTACCATGTAGTGGTCACACTGGTGCCTCTCATCAGTTAGTCTGTGTTGTTTTATGGAAGAAGTTCTACCTCGTTAGGTTTCAGATGTGCTGAACAGATTGGTGAAGCAGGTTTTCTTTTTCAAAGACAGCTGCTAAAGATCTCTTGTCTCAGATGTTCTTCTGAGCTCTGCCGCTCCCCACCTAGAGGGAGAAACCGTTCCTCTCTCCTTCAGTCACAACTGTTCTTCATGTCTCAGTAGAATGCAACACAACTACTGTCCTGCAAATTCTGATACCAACTCCCGTGAAAGTCTTGCAGCTTTCATCTGAATGGCTTGGTGGCTTGGATGTCCTCTTCTTGTGAGAAAGCCCAAAGGTCCAATATGGGTCCAATATGGTCCTTAGCCAAGCTTCCATTTAACAACCAGTATCAAGTGCCAGCCCTCTGAGGGCGTCATTTTGTGTGTCCAGCTCAGCCGAGCTTTCAGGCTGCAACTCCAGCTGATGATATGTGATTCTGCCAACCCCAACGATGATCCCAAGGGAAAGCCATGCATGAGCCCCAGTCAAACCACAGAACCTCTGAGAGATAATATTAAATTTTTGTTTCAAGCCACATCATTTTGCTGGTGGTTTGTTACATAGCAATCAATAGAACAGTTGGCCGTGTTAGAAAAATGATTTTTATTTTTGAACAGAAAGCAGAACTTTATTCCAAGGGCCAGATGTTATTTAAAATTATTTACACTTGTTGAAATCATGTGGAGGGACCCGTCAGCTCAGCTGAGAGGAAAGCCCCTTCTATACAGCCACCAAGGGCCTCAAGTGTTCCCGAAGTGGGAGCCTAGTCACCCTTGGCCAAATGCCCAGGGGCTTCCTCCTTTTACCAAGTGATTCAGTAACAGCTTTCAAAGCAAGCTTTCTTGGTTTAGATAAGATAAATAAAAGATAATCTTAAAAATGTGCATGGATCACTACATGGCAATATGTATTTTGGTGGGATTGATATTTTAATATTTCATGTGAAATTGCATTGGCTTTTTTCTCACACATAGTAGTAGAATTCTGAGCCTAAATCCCTGAGAGCCTTGGATTTAGGCTTTGAAATCTAGTCTAGGAAGTGCCTTCACATTTCTTAAAACCAAGAACAGGAAGGGTTTCTTTCTCTCTTTATTATTGATTTTTATTTTAGGATCTGGTTTATGTAGAAATGATAGATTTAAGTACTTTAAAAAGTTTGGGTATTTGACTGTTTTTAGAAAGGAAAGAACTAAAGATATACAAATATATAATATGTTGTGTGTGTTCTTAAGAAATAAACAAAGAGAGAGAGAGAGAGAGAGAGAGAGAGAGAGAGAGAGAGAGACTATAAAGGAAAAATGGGGAGGAAAGGATCCTGGTGTGTAATACCTGTGATTTTTATCAAAGTTGAGACATTGGGAGTGGAATTAGCTGTACTAAACAACTCTAGAATGCCATTTTGGTATGTGTCCTAAGGAGGCAGAGATTCATGACATACATTAAAAGAGGAAACCCTGATACAGGATTTCTAAATTCCTGAGCTGTGTGGTGGGAGGAATTATTAGGTAATTTATATGTTAGATATAGAACATTAATCTCAGTTTAACAGCAGGCTTAGTGAAATAGTGATTTTTTTTTTTAACAAAGAGGGATTTAATTTATAATTCTCTTAGCAGGAACATTAAAGAAGTGATATGCAATCATCAAATGATGTGTTTAGAAAGTATTATTAATATGCAGTCCATCTCCTGGAAAGAGAGTTACTCGGTAGATTATAATTCCATCCCTGTATCCTGAAGGGTTATTAACAAAACTAATCATAGCATGTCTTCGTAGGCTTGTGCAGGAGAGGAGGAAAAAGCAAGGTGAAGAGGTTAAGGAAGGGAAAAGAAAACATTGAGAAAGGAGCAGCTTTCACAACTGGCAGCAAATTTGGTCTGCACACGTGCACGGCCCCACAAGAATGCCACATGATGGCAAGAATCTGCTTTAATGACACTAGCTTTCTACTCTGCTCGGCATGAACTTAAACTAATTGAGCAGCCCAGCAACCAGCAGTAAATAAATTCATTCATTCAATGGCCAATAGACTTTATTGAGTGATAACTAAGCACAGGGGGCCCTCAGCTAGGCTTCCACACACAACAGTAAGGAACATACATACAGTCTCTGCCTTTAGCCTAGTGAGATAAATTCCAAACCACCACAAAAAGAAATTGTAGAACCAGAAGTGGTATAACTTCTTTGAAGGAGGATTTACGTTTATGAAAACAGAATGATAGTAAACATAGTCTAGGAGTTAAGGGAAGATGGCTCTCGCTACCAATTGACAGTTGACCTGAAGAATAAGACGAGTAGAGGTAACCAGGTGGAGAAGGGTACTAGAGTGTTCTGGGCAGAAGGAGAGCATGTGCAAAGACCCTGTGGGGTTGGAGACAGCAATGATGCAGACATTCTGCAGGCAGGCCCATGGAGCTAGAATCCAAGCATCCTTACCTACTGTCCAACTCTTGCCTGTCTCTCTAGGCTTCTGTGTTCCAGTCATCTGGGCTTTTAACCTAGCAGGAAAGGTATTCCTCCTAGTGGTCGAGAAGCAATCTGCTTCCAAGCTGGTGGAAGGGAGGAAACCTGGCAAGAATGTTCACCCTGTCAGAAGAACAATGGTCTGGGGAAATTGGAGAGGGAGACGAGCCATGAGAGTCTGTGGACTCTGAGGAACTTCCTGAGGGTTTTGGAGGGGAGGGGGCTAGGGGGTTGGGTGAGTCTGGTGTTGGGTGTTAAGGAGGGCACGTATTACATGGAGTACTGGGTGTGGTGCATAAACAATGAATTCTGGAACACTGAAAAGAAATACAGGAAAAAAGAGACACTTTGGTCCGAGACACTTGAGCAAAACCTCTCTTTGTTTGGGCAACAGTGGTGGTGAGCTCAGAAAGTTTGGCCGCCCCCAAACCGGGACAGTAAGTGACAGAGTATCAACAAGAATAAGGAGTGAGAATACCCTCAGATGATGGTTCTCTTTTTTTTTTTTTTTTTTGGTTTTTAATATTTTTTCTGAACTTAGTGGCAAAGGGAGGAATTAATCCTAATCTTCAGATCATGGCACATTATTATCATTGTTCTGGGCAAGGGTTCTCTTGCTGTGACCTATGTGAGTGTGTGTATATGTATTCAGTCACACATGTGCATTTATGTAGACATATATATGCATAAGTACATAAGTACATGTAGATGTGTGTGTGTATGTGTGTGTGTGTATGTAATACCCATTTCTGCATCCGAGATAGACTATATATTCTTTTCAACCTATATGGATCACTTATATAAATTAAATGTGTCCTAGGTCACAAAATTCTCAAAAATTACAAAAAAGTATAATTTGGTAAATTCAGAAGTAAACACAGGAGATAGAGAACCCATTTCTCCCATAGCACCAACACCATTTATCTGTAATTTTTATAAAAAATTAAGTTCATTAACAAAGAGGAAAAGTATGTAAATTATAAAATATATAGAAGCAAAAGAAACAAATGGTATTTCGAGTATCTATAGAAATGAAGCCAAATGATTCTTAGGAGTAATTTTATATGCTGAAATGCATTTACAAGGGAAATAATAGTAGGTGAACCAGGATTTTAACTTGCAAAATTAGAAAAATACAAACAACAAAATAAGCACAAACCCAAACTGATGGAAAAGAAGGAAGCAGTAAAGTTAAGAGCAGAAGTCAAAGAGTCAAAATAGAATTGGTTAATATCCCAGAAGCTGGATCTCTACACCCAAATCCTATGGCAACTATGATAAGAAAAGGAGAAGTTATAAACTATGTCAACTAATAAAAGAAAAACATATAACTTTACATATAAAAGAATTTTTTAAAAAAGCATTGAGTTTCCAAAAAATAAAACTAATTATACTGATCCATTTAATACCTAGATGCATCAGTCAACGTTTAGGAAAATACACATGATAAAATTTTCCCAAGGAGAATTTAAAAACCTGTGATCATGACTTTAAAAGGAATTAAAACCATGAAGAGCTCCTCATCTGCTAATTTTCAAATACGAAGCAAAGATAAGCATATGTTTTACTAAAAATCTAAAGGCCAGTTAATTCTCATCATGCAAGTTATTCCAGAGTATAGAAAAGATGGAAAGTTATTCAATTATCTTAATGAGACCAATACGACCATAATCCAAAGACAGTAAAGAGGGAAAAAAAACTACAGATCAATCTCAGTTAAATTTAGTGCAGTATGAAAACCCTAAATGAATTTATTAGGGAAAAAGAATCTAGCAGTGTTTTAATAGAATAACATGTAAGGTTTATCTTAGATTGCAGGGACTGTTTGATATTTTTTAACAGTATCAGCATAATTTACTACAATAACATATTAGAAGGAGAATACCACCCATTCATTCCATGAGATGTTACAAAAGCATTTGATAATTCTAATCCCTATTAATGATAAAAAATTCTATCTTAACTTTTTGGAACAAGAGACACCTTCCTTAATTCAAAAAGAGTGTCTGCTAGAAACTTACAGCAAATATCATGCAACAGTTCAATTAAAGCCCAGGAGAAAGATGAGAATGTCTGTCCTTACTTACTGGAAGGCTTAGCCACATACTAGAACGCCATAAAAATTAAATTTGAAGTGGCGGGGGGTGGGAGGTCGGGGCACCAGGTGGTGAGTATTATAGAGGGCATGGATTGCATGGAGCACTGGGTGTGGTGCAAAAATAGTGAATACTGTTATGCTGAAAATAAAAAATAAATTAAAAAAATAAAACAGTAAAACCTTTCAAAAATTTAAATGAGATGTAAATATTTGAGAAAAAAAAAGAATAAAATTTTCATTTCATACTATAGTGGGTGCTGGGGTATGCTACCAAGCTCTCCCCAGTCCATGACTGAAGCACTCATTCTCCCATGTTTCTAAGAGTATTGAGGGATGAATTTCCCCTAGTGGTGGTGGGTCTTGGTTGAAGAGAGCTGCCTTCCTCAAAGTCCCTGGATATGGTTCATATTCAGACTGGATAAGATGAGGATATCAATGCTTGGTCCATTGCTTCAACTCTGCAACTGTGCAGGGCCATCCCAGCTCTGGAGTTCCCTGAGGAAAAGCCCTGTGGCCTTTGTTGTGACAGCATCACTACCCAACTTCTCCCTCTGCTCATCTTGCTATGCCTCCCTCCTCAATAGAAGTTAATCTGGAAAGATCTTCCTGATAATTTGTCTGCTTGGAAATCTCCATCTCATAGTCAACTTTCTAGGAACTAGACCCAAAACTCACACCCTTTCATATAAACCAGCAAAATATGAAGCCTGACAAAACGGTCTATCAAAATGACCCGTAGACAAATACAAGATCAATGTATAAAACTCAGTATCTTTCTTTTAATCAGTAGAAAACAATTAGTAAGTATGATCAATAAAAATGTCTTTTAGCAACAAAACTATGAAGTAATTGCAAATAAAATTAACAAAAATATACAGGATCTTTTTGAAAAAATAATTTTTATTTTTTTATTTTTTTATAGAAGAACACTGAAGAAGACCAGGGTAAGTGGAGAGACTATTGTAGAAAGCCTCTCTGACACAGCCGGGACTGATAATTGGTCAGTTGATGATAAAAGTGTCCTAAGGCATGAAATACTTAAAGAAAAGATAAATGTAAACCTAAAACACGTTACTGAAAATTTCAACATATAAATTGACATTTTTTTCATCAATATTTTTCTGTAGAGCTGAGCTTTAAGTGCCTTCTTTAAGCAAGGTCATTGACTAGAGTTCCTTGTTGACTTTTTTGGTATAAATCCTATCTGAAAAGGCAGCATCTCAGATGTCTGGTTTTGTTTCCTTTGAGCTGACACTTGTAGTTTAAAGCATTGATGAGGTAATAGGAGAGCAGAATCCTTCTAGAGTTTCACAATTTGCTTATTGTAACATTTGACCAATTTTTCACATGAAATATTGGCAACCGCTTTACACCGGATCTAAGTCACTCAATACATCTTTGGTAGGAACAACAATTCTCTTTTTGTGTCGCATTGGTTTGTGTAGCATTTATTTGGGTTGCCTACTACTACTAGCTGGTGAAGATATCAGGAAAGCGTGTGTTAAGCTTTCAACTCAGTGAGAAATAAAATATGCAGGGGTTCTGGAAGTGTTTTCTAGCTGGATGCACTCAGAATGTCATGGGTTTTAGTTTATTCTCAATACTTTAGTTATGGGGAGTTTAAACTCAATAGTGGAAAGATGTCAAATCTTTCAAAATTAGCTGATAAGTTGAGCATGATTGCTAGAATTGTCTTTTTCTTCCTCCTCCCTCCCTCCTTCTCCCTTTTTTTCTTTCTTTCTTTCTTTCTTTTTCTTTCTCTCTCTCTTTCTTTCTTTCTCTTTCTCCTTTTTCCCTCGCCCCTCCTCCCTCTTTCTCTCTTTTCTCCCTTCCTTCCTTTCTTTCTTTTTTAAAAATATTTTATTTATTTATTTATTTGACACAGAGAGAGCGAGCGAGAGAGAGAGATCACAAGTAGGCAGAGAGGTAGGTGGGGGGGGGGGGTGGGGAAGCAGGCTCGCTGCTGAGCAGAGAGCCTGATATGGGGCTCGATGACAGGACCCCAAGATCATGACCTGAGCGGAAGGCAGAGGCTTGAACCCACTGAGCCACCGAGGCGCCTCCTCTTTCCTTCCTTCCTTCCTTCCCTTCCTTCCTCTTATGCAATCTCTACACCAAGTGCGGGGCTCAAACTCAGGATATTTATCTAACAAGGGATGAACCAAATAAAGAGGTATGCCACACTCCAAAAGAACAACCGCGTGTTCTATTTTATATAGGCAGAAATCTGGGGACTAGGTGTGGGGATAGACTTTAAGGGATCTGAATCTGATAGGACTGTTGTCTTTAGAGAATGGGGGATCAAGATCTCTCCCTTTCTCCACACACCCAGAGGGAAGGCCATGTGAGGACACGTTGAGAAATCAGCTCTCACCAGAAACTAAACCTGTTGGCACCTTGATCTTAGTCTTCCAGCCTCTGGAACTGCGGGAAACTAAATGTGTGCTGTTGAAGCCACCCATCCTGGCTGTGGTGTCTTGCTATTGTTATGTCAGCTAGCTAGTGGTCTAGTACAGGTAGGGTAAATAAATATTTAGAAAAAAATCACTGGGGTAGTAGGTCCATTTTATTTTTCTACTACTTAAATAAATAAAAACTAATTGAAGTTTTTTTCTTTTTATTTCCAAGGCATTTTATGAGCAAACTTGACCCTGGCAGATTTGAGGATTTTGGAAGTGTATTCTCTTGCAGAACAAGACAGGATGACTATGGGCTTACAGGGGGGCTACCAGAGGGTCTGGGCGAGTGTAGCCTACCTTTTCCACACTCTCTGAAGAACCTACATAACTTTGGCCAACACAGGACTGTTTGCTGCTGGCTGATCTTTCTGGTGTACACTTTTGTTCAGCACCACCCACTGCATCAATTTTCCTGGAGACAAGTCCTCCTGAAACATCCTATGTTCCTCTCATCATAGACCTTATATAATGCTTGATAATTATCTATATTTACATACAGCTTCCCCTGTGGATCAGAAACTTCTCGAGAACAAATCATCTGCCTCCATTCGGTAGTTTCCAAAATTAACAAGCATTAGGATTTCCTGGGGATCTTGTTAAAAGGCAGGTTCTCATTTAGTAGGGCTGAGGTGGGGGCCAAGACTCTGCATTTCCTCTTCTTTTACATTTAGGAATAATTGACATACATCATTCTATGATTTTTTTAGGTGTACAGCACAATGATTCGTACCATATTTGTGTATATATATATAGTGAGGTGATCATCACAGTAAGTCTGGTTACCATCAATTGCTATACCTAGATTTACAGATCTGTTTTTCTTGTGATGAGAACTTTAAAGATTCACACTCCTAACGACTTTCAAATATGCAATACAGTATTATTAAGTAGTCACCCTGCTGTCCATTATATCCCTGTGACTTACGATATAATTAACTGCGCATTTGCACCTTTTGCCTCTATTTTCCCATTTTGCCCTTCAGCAACCCATGCTTCTGGCAACCACTGACCTGTACTTCATTTTATTATGCTTTGCTTCATTGTACTTTACAGATTCTGCTATTTTTACAAATTGAAGGTTTGTGGCAACTTCATTGAACAAGTCTACTGGCGCCATTTTTTAAGCAGCATTTGCTCACTTCCTGTCCCTGAGTCACATTCTGGTAGTATAGTGTTTCAGACTTTTTCATTATTATTGTATTTGTTAGGGTGATCTGTGATCAGTGATCTTGGGTGCTACTCCTGGAATTGTTTTAGGGCGCTATGAACAGTGCCCATGTAAGATGGCAAACTTAATTACTGGTAAATGTTGCCTGTGTTCTGACTGCTCCACTGACCACTGAAACTCTGCATTTCTATCAAGCTCCCATAAAGTTACTAATGGCACTGGGTGTTGGCCCACAATGAGTAGCCAGGACTTTTTTGTGTGTTCTTTGTGCTTTTCAGATCCAAAACAATAATGGCTAATGGTGCTTATGTAAAAGAAATCTATTAACTATGATTCCAGTGACTTCAAATTCTGGTTTCACGTTAGAATCACAGTAAGAGGCTTTAAACAATTATATTGCCTATGTCCCATCCCAAGTGGTTTTGACCTAATTAGTTCAGAGTGGAGCCTGGGCATTGGTAGGTTTTAAAGCTTGAATGTGCCCCTTGGATTGAGAAGCACCGGATGTGTCTGTCAACTCTTTGAAGATGGGAATTCTTGTTCTTATTCACTGGCCTGTCACAGGGCTGGGTGTACTGGAGCTCCTTCATAGGAGTTGGTCAAGTAAATTAACTCCTTTATCTCGGCTTAGGTTCAGTGTTTCTAAGATACTTCAGGGTGGGCAGGACATTTTCTTAAAAAGGAAGGTGGTGCTAAAAGTGACACATTTATGAGGTGACAAAGTCAAGGGTGAGAGTGTCAGGGGACACTGAATTAGAAAGTAAGCTGACTCTAGTGACATCGTATGACTCAGAGTGGGTGGTAGAGGGGCCTCGCTAAGGATGTCAGCTTTCAAGTTACTGCAAGAAAGCAGCTTTGCCCGGACTATAGTCCAAGTAACCCTCTTTACCAAGTGAGTGGCGCCCTTCTAGCAATGAACAAATTTGAATGAAGCAGTTGATTGTTGAGTCCATTTATGTATTTTTACATACCGGACATAGATGTAAGCAGAGAACCAAACTTACTGACATCCAGGCATGCTAGCAAGAGGATTATTTGGAAACCTCTACTGACCCTCAAAGAATTTTATTTTAAATGATAAGATTTCAAATGCTGAGAAGATTAGGACAGCCTCTTAGAGAGGCTTTGATAATGAATAAAGAAAGAAACAATGACAGAGGAAGGTCTTGGTACCAGAAGAAAGAATGAAGTGGTCACTTGGGAAGTAAGTTGGAATAAAGGCTGTTTTGAGTCCAGTGGCTTCTGGGAATATCCAGTGGGGCAGGTCCAGCCAAGTGTCCAGAGATCAGAGGGAGAATTATGCCAGACCCAGAGCAGACCAATTCATGACAACCTGTTGTTAAATTTTCAGTAGTTCTGTGAACCAGTTATTAAACACCACCATTATTGAAATTTAAGTTGTAAAAGTTACCCTAGAATAAATTATATGTAAAACAAACTAAAAAATAATCAAAACTCTTTACTTTCTAATTGTTTTACCACATTTCGCTATTAAGGACACTCTGGAGATGATTTATTCTCTTGTGACTTCATGGTGGAAATACCATCGAATGGTGTGCTGTTGCACATTTCCTTCTGACTGTGCATTTGGTGACATCATGGTGGAAGCCTGAGTATTTACAGGAACCATGGAAACAGATAAATGATGCAGATGAGGAACTGATTCATTGGTTGACTGTCTAGTTTAGGAAAGTGATGGAGAAAATGTTAATAATATATATGAAGTCAAAATTAAATAAATTCATATTAAAGAGTGCATAATATCTTAACCATTACAGTATAATTGGCACAAAAGATTGATACAGTCATTCCAGGATTGGAAAACTGTGATCTGGGTCAGCAAAGCAGTCACTCAAGGAACTGACAAATGAGGGTATGTTTTTCACTTTCCTTTTACTCATTAACTTGTTAATAACATAAAGGAAAATTTAACCGTCACTCATGTAAGAAGATACTGGTTGGTCAGTTGAAGCCAGAGGTTGGCTATGGATAAAATAGTTTAGCAAAAATCACTGAAAGCTTTCTGTGACATTCGATTGTTTATAAAGAAATGACAACACAGCATATTGTATATATTACCATTATTTGTAAATTATGTGAGAGAGACATTTATTAGATATTTACCAGCTCATCATTGGCTAAAGGTAACCTGGATTCTTCGTTAATTAAAAACCTGAGAGTGGCTATGCCAAGAGGAAGCAGGCAAAGTGTGTAAGCACGTGAGACTACTTGGGGGCACATCTAAGGCTGGGTAACTGGGCATGTGACTTAATCTCAATGTGGCCTAGATTCCTTAATCTATATAACCTGTTACATATGATGGCGATGAGGCTGAGATGGCTAATATACGAATAACACTTAGAACAGTGTCGGGTGGTACCTGCTAAATTATCATTATTTTATTATTAGAATCAAGGGACCAAGGAGCTGAATGACTGATCACAAAAAGGTTTTTGGAACTACGTTTCTTTCACTGATGAAGTAAGAAAAAAAAGAAGTCCACTGGATTATCGTAGGTCTTGGTTGTTAGGTAAAGGTTGGTGGATATGCTGGGATCTAAAGTTGATTTTCCAGGCTGCTTTGGCTGCAAGGAGAGACTGAGATTGATGGTGGACACTAGTTTCCGAGCACTCACTTCTTCCAGCTCATGGCTCTGTCTCCTGCCCTTTGCATGACATCCTAACATTAAATTGTATTGTGAGGAATTAAGGTTAGTCTCTTTGCACAACTGCAGGTGGTGGCTGGGATACTAAAGACTCACTGCCTCTTATACAAAACCTCTGGGCCAGATGAATTTTAGAATTCAAAATTGGGGAGGTCTTAGAAAGCTAACATGGCTCCCTATAAGGTATATTGCATTAAAACCCTCGGTGGAGTTTGATGCAACCTGTCATCAAATACGTGGGTATTTCTATAATGGCATCAATTAGTGTTCTCAGCAGGTCTTACCAATATAAAGACTATAAATCGCTTAACATCAGTTTGGATCGGGTTTCACTACTGGATGAGTTTAGATGAGGTTAAGTATTGCCATCAAATGAGTAATAAGAAAAGTTGTGGATTTGGAAAATGGGTAAGGGCTATAGACCCATAATGACTGGCCAAAGCTTGCACACGTCCCTAGAGGACTGGAACCCTGGGAATGAGTGTGTTTGGGTGGATGAGGTTATATAGCCTTGCCTGCTTGTAGCCCAGTCCCCTCCCCTATCCCATTTTACCCGTTCCTCTTTCCCTCTCCTCCCACTGGGAGGTTTCTAGAGGTGACCAGCAGAATACAAACTTCTTTCCCTTTTATACGATTCAGCAGCATTTTAACCATCTCCCATTCCTACCACACAAGGAAACAGGCCTGAGATCTTAAGAGAGTTTGATGTGGCAATTGGGTGCTATAGGATCTGCTTGCCTCGCATGGTGAGGAGGGAATGGAAAAAAGATGACTGCGTGAGCTTGCAAATCATCAGTAAAGCTACTGATTCAGTTATAGGAGATGGTTTCCATGGTTTCGTAAAATACCAACTTTGGATCTCAGGAATAACCAAATTCATTTAAAAAACAACTCAGGATCAATCAAGATTTAGACAAGAGCCTTAGGGAATGGCGTTTCCAAGCAAAACATCCCAGGACCCGCCTTTAGCAAAATCAAGAAGTCTGTCTTGATGGGCTCTTCCACTTTTTTTCTGGAGGCAGAGTACAGGAATGGTGGTGGGGGATGGAGGTGGGGCAGGGGTTGGAGATTGGGGGGTTAGAGGGAGAGAGAATCTTTAGTAGGCTCCACGCCCAGTGTGGAATTCAACTTAGGGCTTTATCTCTTGACCCTGAGATCAGGACCTGAGGTAAAACCAAGAGTCGCTGCATAACCAACTAAGCCATCCAGGTGCCCCTGGGCTCTTCCAGTTTTTATGGGCCTACCCTAATAATAGCACTAGGCCTTGGTAGATGGCTGTTCTATCCTAGGGTTCTCGACTGTCCTAAAACAAAATTCCCACTTGAAGACCGCCAGGGACTCAGAAAGAAAGCTAAGCAATAGTGTACCTAGCCTCCAAATACTACCACCAACAACCCTGACATATCTTATCACCAAAGAATTCCTTTTATAGAGGATATGAGGGGTATAGAAGGAAGCCACACCCCTAGCGACAAACAGCTTTACTGCCTTCTGCTTCCTCATGTCTGTGAGAATTTTAAATTTTACCCTGTAAATTCTTTGTCTTCACATTAAAGAATGGTTTCCCTCAAACTTTTTCAGGAAGAGTTAACGCACCAGGAAGATACTTCCTGCCTCCCTGGGGCTTGCGTATTTGTTAGCAGAGCGCTAAAGACACAGGTGGACGCCTGAACTTTCTTTGAATAACATGGAGTCGATGTGTATTCCTGTGAATTGTCCTAGGAGGAATGGACTTGGGATATCACACCGACTTCATCTGCATCTCCACACTGGATCTCCCAGCCACAGAGCGTGGTTATAGAAGACAAGGGTTTGAGAGGGAATCCTGTTTGCCTACGACCCAGCTCTTGTTTTCCTGTGTGGGAGAGTGGAGACCCAGACAAGTTGAAGGATTTGCTTGAGGCTGTGGAACCAAGATTCCTTGCTGAATCTCCTGCCTCCAGTCCTGTTTAAACCTGGTTGATAGCGTAGGCGGTGCTGATACCAGTTAAAGAGCAGGTGGGTTATGTGCATAAACCAGCCACCTCTCTTTCCCCTTCCTGTGGCCTGGCAGTTCAAAGGAGTTGAAGATACATATGCTGTGTTTTACCATTTGCAAAGGGTAAGTGTCTCTTCCTCCTGTTTTTCTAGTTGAATAATGATTCAACAGTGACTCAAGATCTTAGAACAAGGCTTATGCAGACATCAGAGATAAGACTTATCAAGCTCTGAGAACGTATTTGCTACAAAAGAAGTGGTAGGGGCTATTATATCCACCAGAGGGTCTTCCTGTTTGCTAGCTTGGTTGGTTGGGGAGGGTTGTTTTTGTTTTTGTTTGTTTTCTCTGCCTGCCCTATACTTAAAAGATCATCCTACATAGTGTTGCTGGGTAATTGGGGAAATTTCCTTTTGTGACAGGTGGCCTAATTGCAATGAAATTAGGATTATTAGTCTTACAGAAAACGTACTGCCTTTCTCGTTGTAGTAAACTGTCTTAAGGGCTATGATTATTCTTCCTTATATCATAAAAGTATTCAGGTTTTGGTATCGGTTGTCTTGAAATATAGAATCGCTTTTTTGGGTCATTTCTCTGTGGGTCATTTCGGATGATTTAGATTCCAGCATTTCAGAAATGGCACCGATTTTTTTTGAACTCTTCAGGGGAATTATTGTTCGATCAGCCTGGGAGGAAGCCTCCCAGAGAGGAGCCAGAGAGGGACTGGCGTGGTTCTCACCACCACAGTGAGCTGGAAAGCCCTCCCCATGATCCCCGTATCTCTCTGCTCGTCTTCTCAACAGAGAGAAAGAATCGAGATGTGAGAGAGAATTTGCAAGTCTTAGACTAAAAGCCTGGAGACAGCTACGTGACTCAGTAGATGATTGGCTGGGTACTTCACATACATTATTGTGGCCATTCAGAGAAAAAAATGACAGGGTGGGACACAGTTTGTTAATTCACCAGACTTTTATTGAGCACCTATTATGCGCTAGATGCTTGCCACTCAGTTGATGACTTGGTTCAGCAAGATCACAGATAGTCCTCCAGACTACTCAGATGGGGTGTAGGAGAATTAGGAGCGTTCCTTCAGCACGTTCTTTATGATTAGTACTGCATTTATTTGCCACCTTGCCCTGTTTTCTAGACTGACCTAGACTGGATAGGTCTTTCTGTCTGGTTTTGATCAAGCAAATCAACAACAACTTGATTTTGAAGGATATTTGAAGTGAACACTTTGGTTCCAGGTTATGCCAGTCTCCTAAGGATGGTTATCTGGGGATCTACAGTGCTGCCTTCTAGTCTACGATGCTGTTCAGTTCATTGCTTGACTTTGGGATTAACACAGTGGTTTATCGGGTGGTTTGTCTAGAAAAGTCCTTCTTAGAAGTTAAAAAGCAGAAACAGGAGTGGATTCTAACTTTAGAAAGACAAAGCTCATAGGAACTGGGTACTTCATCATTTTTACAGGAAACAATATTTTAAAATCTTCATTTCAAAACTATACACCTACCTCCCTTTGATTACTTATAGCATCGAGGATTTGGGATAGACTTTAGTACAATTCTATATTTTATTTTTCTTATGCTGCAAGACATAATTTTAAAAAGAAATAAATTTGTCTCATTTGAACGTGAAAAAATTTGTGAAGTTAATGTAAGCTCTGAAAATTATAAAACTATGTGGAGTAAATAAGATTGAGGAAAACAGAAATGGGGCCAAAACACAGAATTGTTTGAGGAAACTTCAGTGTGTGAAATTATGCCATATTTTTAGAATTATTAGAGAAATATTTGTATAATTTTTCCCTTTGGCCAATTTTCCCACCATACAAATAATTCCTTTCTACTCTGTGAGTTTCTATTTTTATGTGTCAGATTTTATTTAATGAGGCAGAATTTGAAGAAGCTCTATCATTACAGGAATTTATAGTTTATAAAAGTTACGGATATTTGAGGTGGGAGCTGGCTATTTAAAATAGCATGTATGTGTACCAACAACAACAAAGCCTAAACTAAGAAAAGCCAGTAAATCTTGGAACGTTATTTTCACTGCTGAGCTGTTTTAGGAATAAAGAAGAACAAAGAAAATAATATTGTATTGTATTTAGACTATTGTGACACATTTGGAAGCTGAAAAGAAGATACGCAGAAGAAACAAATAAGTACTTTTTTAAAGCTTAATGTTTTAAAAGGAATTTAAGTGCCTGTAAAAAAAAAGTTTCCTTTTGACTGTCGATAATCTTTTTGGCAGACATGGAAAGGGAGAGCCTTTATACCTTCATATTTTTAGTTCATAACAAAGGATAACTGCACATGAATGGGGAGACCATTAACCCCCATTTTTGCCCTTGAACATAATCTGTGATCACATTGTGCCAACGAGACCAGTGAACAGCAATGACAATGAATTATCTGAACTTTCTCAAACATCTGGACGTTTGGCACCCAGAAGCAAAACATCTGGAGGTTTGTTTGAGTTCTCCTACTTTTTTCCCCACCACGTTTGACAATTGTGTCAGAATAATAATGGCCACGGAGTACTTCCTAAGTGCCAGAGCCCGGCTAAATATTTTATCTGCATCGGCTTGTTTAACCCTCGTGACAATTGAATGGGTTCTCTATTCCGAGCACAATCATTTTACAGAGGAGGGCTCTGAGGCTCAGAGAGGGAAGTGCAGAGCTAGGAGGAGAATTCCGTCTGTTTGATGATAAACGATCGGCTGTTAACTATATTCCATTTTGCCAAGACAACTACCGAGGGTCAGAACAACCAATGGCCTACATCCAATTTGTGGCTATGCTATTGAAAGAAGCAGAGATGGCAGAATACCTAATTATGACGCAGAGATATCACTGTTGTCAGCCAATCTGGTAATCTGGGGAAAACAGTCCTGTTTTGCTCTTATTGGCAACACAGACATGTTCAGATTCATTGACAATTGTGTATTCCATGAATTACAGGTTGGGTAATAACAAAACAACTTAAAAATACTTGCATCTGATTTGTCAGGTGAAAACATGAAGAAAATGAGGAAAGAAACAAAGGTGAACAAACCCAAATCCATTAAGGGTGAGTATTGATGTCCAGGCTAGAGAGGAGCTTTCCTTCTCCTTCCTAGTTTGCTGTTAGAGTTGTAACTATGTAACCTTGAGCAAGTTACTGAATCTCGGAAGCCTTGGTTTCCTTCTTTGCTAAACACAAATAAATATCAGAACCTACTGCATCCTACTTTGCTGAAGGATGGGATAAAATAACACGTGTACATGCTTCGAGCAGTGCCTGGCTCACGGTACCATCTCAAAGCATTAGTTACTATTATTATCATGAAAAAAATTTGTTATAACTTAAGCGAGTACGTGAGGGAACTGAAATTCAGGACTACACCTGACACTTACCCCTGCCAGCAGGAGGCCACTGGAGAGCAGACAAAGCTCCTGCAACTGCCACCCTCTGTTCTTGTTTACATACCTTCACCCTTCAGAGGAAAGCGAGCATCGCTTCCTCTGTTACTACTGCCCCCTGCTGGCTGGGGAGGGAAAGAGGAGCTGGCTCAGGCGAAACACAATTTGTCTTTCTTCTTACTTCCTTTCTCTCACTTCTCTCTGCCAGGTCTTCAGATTTCTTTAAATATTAAAGCTGAACAACCTTAGCCTCATATAAAAGGATGCGAGGGCATGAATGTAATCATTGCCTCTTTAGTGCTGTAAAATTTTATGGTTATGTAGAAACTCTTTTTTTTTTTTAACAGCTCTACGATGGAATTTCTCTGGGCAAATAATGAGTTATGCCCAGAGACACATAGTGGGAGTAGTGTATTTTTTGACTTTTCAACACAGACAGATGGTTTACGCATCTTCAGCATTCAGAACTTTCTGAGAAGCATTATATAATCTCAGTGCAGTTACCAAATGAAATAAGAAATTCCTCGTTTGGCAGATGGAGCTTGCGTATCGAGTTCATAAACTTTAATGCTTCTCCCAAGCCCCAAATCAGAGACAACCTGCTCCAAGTCAGTTTCCCATTTGCACTTAATTAGGGAGTGTGTTTTGGAGGTCAGTGAAAACCAACGGGGTTGGTTTTAAAATAAAATTATTTGGGAGGCAACTATCCAACTTTTTCTGGAATGAGGGCAAGAAAAACGGGGACATGGAGTGAAGTTATTGGATACCTTATCTGGAACTGCCCAAAAAGTTGTCTGGGATCCAAAGAACACACAGTACCTTCTGGATCAGGGGAAAGGAGCCAAAATGCTCTAATATTCCCCCAAATTTTCATAACTGTGCAATTTCACATAATTTTAAGGATTCCAACTACTGGAGAACAAAAGCCTTCTCAGAGTTGTAATCGTGTCACGCTTACGGAAGTAGAGGCAGCAAGTCTCCTGGTTAAGCAAAATGTGTGTGTGCAGATTAGAGAAAATGGTTGGTACTTAGGACAGGTAACCAGTTGTCACTTTGGCTAAATGGTCTTGTAAACTTGGGCTTCTCGGAGGTAACACAATGAAGCCCAAACCCATTACACTTTATTGTATGTGTATGCAATATCCTTTTAGTTATAGGAAATTTTATTTTACTTGTGCTAGCCTTGTCCTAAAATGTTCTGGAGAATCAGAACTTGAATTCTGAGTGACAAACTCTAAGTCGAAAATCAAGTCAGAGAGAGTAAATTTCCTTCATAGATGAGGAAAAAATATTCTGATAGGCTAGGAAGTTCTTTGTAGTTGTTTATTTTTCTTTCTTCTTAAAAAATAATATTTTAGCTACTTCTAAATTCCATTTGGTTTTTACAGTGTCCATTAATGCAGAAGGACATGGCCAAGATCCACAATTTCTGAATTGTGGTCAACAAGCTTTTATCATAATATGGAGCCTTTGGCTTCAATATAGTGAAAAGATTTTCAAACTCGTATACAGAACATGGTTAACCTTTTTATATTTTTCTTATGCACACACACACACACACACACACACACCCCTAACTTGAGGTAGGATTCATTACATATATACTGCGTAGGTTCAGTGATAAATTGTTCTGAGATGAAGTTTTGAGGCTTCTAAACTAAATTTCCCTCAAAGGCAGTTCATATGTCAAGTTGCTGCATTCACCAAATGACTGAAGTGTAACCATAACCAATGTAGCATGACCAATGCATCAGAATGAATCCGCTATTTCTCTTTAGTCTCTTAATTTGATAGTGATGATAACAGGGAATTTGTCATACTTTGTTTCCAATATTTGGCAGACCATTCAGATTATGGCCCTTACAAGTTACCTGTATATAAATCACCCTAAATTCAGTGCAGCTGGAATTTTTTTCTGTGTTAATAGAAGTTACCTGGTTTTAGATGTTAATTCTCTGAAGCTCTGATGTTTCAGGCTACTGGACTGGGTCATATGCCATGTGGTAGGCAGCCTCTAAGAGGTCTCTCAATGATTCCTACCTCCTGCCTTTGTGCAATTTTCTCCCTTTCAGTGTGGACTGAATGTACTGACTTACTTCTAAGGAATGGAATATGACAGAAGCCTTGGAATGACACGAAGCTTAGGTTATAAGGAGACCACGGCTTCTGTCTCAGGTGCCCTGTCATACGCTCTCTCTTTTTAGTACCTCTCATGCTAGGGAAAGTATGCCGCCATATTGTGTGCATTCCTATGGAGAGACCCACATGGCAAAGAATTGACAACTCTGGTCAACAAGCAGTGAGCGCCTGCCAACATCCTCAAAAGTGAGCTTAGAAGCAGATCCCCTCTCTGTCAATGGTTGAAGTGACTGTGGTCCCCGCTGACACTATCTCTGCAGCTTTGGGAGAGACCCTGAACCACAGTACACCCAGCTAAACCAAGCCCAGATTCCTAACGCGCACTAATTATGAGACAGCGAATGTTTGTTCCACTACACTGTTAAGTTTGGGGGATAATATGTCAGATAACAATTGATAACTAACAAGTATTTCTACCTCTGTTGGTGGTTAAACATCATAGAGTAACTATTTAAAAGTAGTTATTAAATACACATATCCATATTCCTTGGCAGGCATGCTAGGCTGGGCCCCCATCCAGCAGGAGAAGAGAGTGGGGGTCCATTTGGATCTAAAGTTAATAAACATACTGTGCACATGTAATGACAATGCTTCATTTCACCTGAGATTTGGGTCATCCTCAAAAATCATATTAAAAAAAAAGAAAGATGTTTGAACTATGAATGGAAGGAAAACTCTATCTGAGGTTTTTTTTTTTTTTTTTTTTTTTGACTTTTCCAGAATTATGCTTTTCTGAGCATTAAGAAAAAAAAAATTCCTTTTCTATCAAGTCAAGTCAGATCAGCTTTCTTCAATCACTTTAATTATATATAGACTCTGGGAGCAGGGAAGTGAGACTTGTGATTTCGTCTATTCATTCCTCTAAATGATATAAATGCGTCAAAGTGCTCATAGCTTCGCCTTAAATAGTCTGTTGTAAAATAGAAAAGCCCAGAGAGTTCTGCCCAAAGCAGTTTTTTTTTTTTTTTTTCCTTTAGAAAATTTAACAATAAATGTCTCAGGGTCAGAAGGATACTGTTGGTCGGAGCTGAGAGCCCACAAAGATTGTAGCAGTCACATTAAAACAATATTGTTTGTCCTCCCCTCCATTTCCTCAGGGGTGCACAATACTTTTTCCTCCCCACCCTGCAGCTCTCTTTCTAAAATTGTTTTGGACCTTCGGGGGCCTTCTATATTAAGACTGAAGGAAACTGGAACCGTTACTTGCTCTTTCTTCAGAGCATTTTTCCTGGATGTGATAAACTGAGTGAATGCGCAAGAGCCCTGGCTTCCCAAGAGGCTGTGACCCACCTCTCACAGACCCATTGCCCCACACCCTGCAATTTGCCCTCTCCCCTGCACCTTCACCCTCTATTTGATGTTCCTCCACACTTGCTGGCTTTCCTATCCACCTTCCACAGTTTGCCACAAAGCAAAGTGGGGTGAGGAGAAGGAAAAACAAAACGGAACAGAAGACCATTCAGAAGTTTCTCTCCTGCTCTGAAAGAGTGCAGCACCCTGGCCAAGTGAGCACCGTTCAGTGAATTCTTCTAGGTAATTAGTTTCTTAGAAATTTGCTGGGTTGTAGAATCTTCTTCCCTTGAATCTTAGGAATGTCTGAAATACCAGACAAGCACTCTTCCCACAAAGTTATGTTAAAAGGCTGAATTAACAGAAAATGTTGTGTGTCACACATATCAACATTTAAATGAGAATAATGAATCTGGCCAGTGAGATTTCTGAGACCATTCAATGTTGCCAGAACGTATTTTTCCATGCCATAACAGAAACTGAAAGGTATGTTTGCTACTTCAGTTTCCTCTGGAATTACACTGGTCCTGTCATTTTCTCCAGTGGTTACTTTTTGTGAATCTATAGGGCAAGCTATCATTATGGATTGTTTATTTGGCTCTTCTTCAATCCACAGTCCTGTTAATATCCCTTTCTTGATTTTTCCAAGGGTTGAGGAGAGCCTGGCTTATTTGCTGGAGGCCGTTATTTTTTGCTCTTGTTAAATTTTTCTTGCCTCTCCTGTGTTTAGAGTCACTTCCTGTGCCCACTCTGTTCCCTAGAGGCCTTTCTGCTCTTGAACTGAGTCTTCTGCTGAGTGTCTAGGACCTTGAATCAGAGTTTGATTATAAATTGAAATGAAAGCTGTCCCAAGTGTAACTAGAATTTCATCTTTCCTAATGCCAAGCCCTGTTACCTCTCCGGGGTCAACAGAGAATATCTCCGTTTTCAAGATTCTGCAAGACTGAAAATCAGATCTTGGGTTTTAAGAGGGGAGTGTTTGCATAGTGACAAGAACAGGGGGGATGGAAGGGTTGCATTATTCTAACGCTCCTTGCCCCGGCCCTATCTACCTTCTACATGTAAGAATTTTCACTTTGGGCAGTTTTTAAAGATCTCACTGCAGAAACAGTAGCAGGTTGGCTAATGGCTCCAAGGCATTTTAACACCATAGCCATCAGATACATCTCTCTCCTTTCCCTTCTGTAAAACAAAAGGCATGCCACCCTAGAGCAGGGTTTATGATTGCCTGATGGATAGTGTGCTCCTGGAACAAAACATTATTAACAGATGACTTATAAAAATTGTCCTTGCAGTTCCGTGATGGAAAACAACTGTTATTTAAAAACTGAGCCAAAGATGAAACTTTTATTGAATATATATGCTTCATAAAAATATATTGAATGTATATTCAATAAACACATATGCCTCCAATACAATCAATGCTAGTTATCAAATATTAAATTACTTGTGTCCTTTATTCTAACACTTATAATGAGTTCCATGACATCAGCCAAGACTCTTAAGCTCTCTAGGCATCTGTTTCTATGTCTGTAAAATCTGAGGAACTGAAAAATAATTCAACTCCATCTCTATAGCTCCTCATTCTCTGCTTCTGTGACTCTCATTTAGGTTTGGAGATGGAGACTATGGGCCATAAAAATCCACAGAAGACTCCCTAACCTCAAACCTGCCAAAAGATTCAACCTTCTCCTCCTAACGCAGTTTAACTAGAATGACTCAAAAGAAGCTAAATAGACCATATGATCTCATTTTTCACTTACTGTTCCAACTGACCTCATAGAGCTTTTATGAGCAATTAAATGAGAAGGAGGGAGGAGGTGGTGGAGGAGAATCAAAGGCCTGAGTCCATTCATAAGCTGGATTAGTGAGCTGTGCTGCATTCCCCATGGCTTGTGGATAGCTTCATCTCAAGCAGTCCCACTGGAGGTTCTGGACTTCCTCAATACAGTGAAGTGCTCTCCTCGGTAAAGATGAAGTGGCCCAAGATTGCCTGTAGGAGAGGCCCTTTTAGTCATGCTTTTTGGTAATGGCGATGACTCTCATGGAGCCATGCTTCCTCTGGCCTGTCTTCTGGTGGGAATGCATGTGAGTGTTTGTGTGAAGACTGGGGGACCGAGTCCCATGAGGAGGCATCACATCTGTCTCCTGGAGAGCAGTTTTCATCTATTTGTGGATTGTTCTTAGATAAGGCTAGCTTATCTTGTGTAAACCCAACAGCTTCTTTGTACCTTGATCTAACTGAATTAAGTGAAGTGCACTTGTTTACTACAGGACTGATGACCTGTTGACTCTGAGAAGAAAATGTCATTAGCATCGCACAAAGAAAGATGAAAGTCTGTCCACAGTAACATCTAACCTTCAGGGTGAATCACATAAAGCTCTTCTTGACTGAGAAAAGTCAGAAGTTTTCTTAACAGGATCTTATTTTTCTTGTTTCAGAATCTTCAGGAAATGTAGAGTTCCCAATCCATGAACTCTGCCCTATTGAGAGAGATAGACTAGGTGTTTTCCTGGCACATCTTTGTCAAAATAATTATTTTCCATGTCCAAGGAACCCACAAATTATTCTAGTATCAGTGCCTTCAAACAGAGAATGTTTCAAGAGAGCTTCTCATCATCTGCTTGTTTTCATGTTCACCTCCACGTGACTTTTTAAACTGAGAAATAAAATTTCATCACCGCAGTGAGTGGAGATAGCTCAAGAACACGAAGTTAAAGTGTGCGGTTACCTGGAGAGGAAAAGAGGTCTTCCAGAACTTAGGGACAGCTCAGGCTCACGCTCCCATACCTGCCATGCCCACCATTTAACCCATCAAAGGCTCTAAGCCACTCCCAAATTTCCTTAGAGCCCCAACTTATTTCTTGGGGTTTCAGGCCATCACCTATTAGCTACATGACCTTTAAAAAGCAACTATGCCTCTGGGACATCAGTTCTAGTTTGGGAAATGGAATAATAATTCTGGCTCTACATACCACACAGGCCCATTATAAAGACCAAAAAGGATGATATGCATGATAGGCTTTTAAAAAAGCCAAATTTATGATACAGACACAAAGTAATAGATTCCGGTGATATCAATATTTTGATATGAAACCCTCCTGGTTCAGTAACTTGAAAAGGATAAAATAGATCTTTTTGTGCTCAGGAGTTTTTTAAATTCTTTTCCTTCCAAACTATAAAAACTCATATACTTTGGTTCATTTCTCTGTGTTCCAGCCTTTCAATAAGCTGATATCACAGCAGAGTTAAAATAAAAGCAAACAGACAGTGGCCTAGATGTGTGTGTGTGTGTGTGTGTGTGTGTGTGTGCATTTAGAAAATGCACATGTACCTTTGACCTAGCTACTACATATGTTCATACAATTAAAAACGGAATAATGACTCATTAACCAAACAAGCCCCAGAAAAAAATACTCATTTAATACAATCATAGCAACTTCCTCACTGTTTCCACTTCATTGCTGCTTATGTGAGTAAAAACAACATGCTAAATGGAGACTTTCAGGATCCCATGGGACCAATTAATGCCACGTGACTTCCTCTCTGCCTTCCATGAAAATAACTATATTATAATGGTCTGTGATATTAATATCAGCTTTGGAAAAGGCAGGCAGCAGCTCCATAGGGAAGGAAGTGGCCTGAGCAAGAACTGTGGAATGTGCAGTATTTGACAGACTGGAGGCCACATCTTTTCATAAGCTCTATCACATAGTTAAAAGAGGTGGGGACACCAAATGGGCTTGTGGGTTAATTAGGGTTAAAAGGCCACCAGGGTAGTCTGTCTCTGATCTTGAACTCCAAGAAAGTGTGGTTAGTGGGGGAAGTTTTAGAAATTCAAGTTCTCAGAAATAAACCCATTTCCAAAGCTTCACTCCCTGCCCCCACCCCACCAAATTTCTCCAGATTTCTGCCCACCACAGAAGCAGGATGTGTTTTGGCAGCCTCTGTTTGTGTTGGAGTGTAGATGTGAGCTCAAGACTGGTGAGTGCACCTCCCAAGTGCATTGAGTAGTTTGGTGGGGTTTTCTAGTGACACCAGAAGGCAGGGTAGAACCAAAGGGAATATGAGGCATAGCTCCCTAAGCCTTACTCCACGGTTCCTTCAAATGCAATTGTAAGACTCCCAGGTCCATGTCCCACCCAGGTTCTCTCCTGATCCAAACTCCCTTCAGCATCCTGGAGAGATTCAGTGTTCTTCCTGTGGCCAAATTCTCCTCTCTAGCAAATGGCAGTGGTCCAATTTTCTTGACTATAGATTGCTGTGGTTCATGAACTCCACTCAAGGGTGGTCCCAAAGCACAGCGGAGAATAAAAATTCCCTTGGGGGTAGATGTTGACTGGCACACCTAGTGAACCAAGAGAAACTGCCTATGGCAGTTTTTGGACAGTAGCTGATGATTTGGTCAGATAATCAGAGGATTAGACGGAAAAAATATTGGAGAGTTGGAGATGAAGAACTTTAGGGAAGAAGTTGGATAAACTTAGAATAAACCCAGAGTATGAAAATATTTGTACCTAATCGGCATGCTCACCAAAGCATTTCCACTGTGAAGACATTTTAAAATAATCATGAGGAGAAAATGACTTTTATTAAAGGTGATCATCAGTTGTGTTACTTGATCAATGAACTCGTTAACAAAATAGCTATGGTGGCAGGAATGAACCTAATGACATGAACCTTAATGACAAGGACTTCTTCTCATCATTGTGACCTGGCTGTACCTGATCTGAGTCCTCTACTGGCCAGAGTAGCAACCAGTCCTGAGCACTACGATGGCACTGTTCCCAGGAGGGCCAGAAACTATTGATATTGGACCCTTCTATTGTGGTAGGAGAAGAAATTACCCACAGAAACAGACAGTTATTTTATTTTTAGGTTTTCACTGCCCCACTGTGCTTCTACTAGTACTCCCTTCAGAGGAACTTACTTAAATTCTTAAACTCCATAATAGAATCTCTACTCTAGATTTTTAAACTTTATATTCATTGTGATTTTCTTGATATTTGATTTCCAAATCTCCTTAAAAGAGTTAAGATGACTCCTCCTAATATATGACAATGTCATTCAAATAAACTTTTGAAATAATTTAAACAAACTGACCTATAGTAAAGATTTAAATTGTGAATAGATTGCTCCAAGAAACTCACTTTACAGAGAAAGAAATAAAGGAATGGGCTGATGACTATTGAATTCACTGGTCTAGCCATGTGTCCTACTATCCAGAAGCAATGGACCTTACAGAAAGAGAGAATTATCTCTTGAAGACTCAGATGTGATAGCAGCTAGCTACCAGCTGGTAGACAATGCCTTGCGAATTTATGATGCTGTCCCTCAGGATGAAGCGTTTACTTTGAACTAATGATAAATAAATGGCATTCTTTCTCCCTGTCCTAAAACACATAAACTCAGGAGTTTGGAGGGAAGAATCATGGGATACCACTCATAATTTCACTGAACAACCCACTATCAAATTTCTGCATTCTGTCTCTGGGCTCTGCTGGTCCAGTACCCAATAGGTGTGCTGACAGGACCCCATTTTTCATTAGGAAAAACAAAAGAGGCAGATATTTACTCTCTCTGTTCCTGACACCAGTATGTCCAGTATGACCTAGATTTGGTCAATCCTACTTAAGGTCCCATGCAAGACTTTGAAACCTGAGCGGGGGATGTACAGACCAAAGGGGCAGATAAGAAGCTATTTATGCCTGTCCCTGCAGGGAGTTGAGAGAGTCCCGAGGTGGGGCTGGCTAGTGTCTAGTGTGGATGTGGTGAGAACAAAAGCAATACCAGCTGCTGAGAGCCTGTGACATTTTCACCTGTTGGGTCCAGTGCTGTCATCCCAGCTATGTATCTGGCTTTCTTCCCTCCATTTTCTAAGTCAGGTTCTCCAGCCTTCATATTGGCTTGGGAGTTTTCAATATCCTCCCAATAAATTATTTTCCTGCTTAAGATGGCCAGAGTTAATTCTTATTATATGTTCAATGATACAATGGCTCAAGGTACCATTCATTCTACTTGGATGACCTCACTGTTGGCTTCTGTGGTCATGTTGGGATCAGTCACTGTCTTGGTGTAAGACTCCTCTTTCCACCAGAGGCTTGCTACTCTCCAGCTTTCCATGTTGTATCTGTCTCTACTTCCTTTTTCAGTTGAGAAGAACCTTTCCCTCTGAGAGCATGCCATGGTTTTTCCTCTGGACTGGTTTAGGAGACAATAGGAGGAAATCACTATGAAGCAAGTGCAATTGTCCTTGAAGTTGATTCCAGGTCTTTGTGGGGATTGATTAGATGAGTTCTGACTACCTTGATTCAAGGTAATGTCCTTTTTCCTCAGGTTAAAATTATACTAATTTGCTTTCCCTTTTTATACTGTAAATTTACTTCCTGGATCTGGCAATTAATTGCAGTATATTCCAAACTTCTTCTTCCCAGACAGCCCTTTGGGATATTAAAAGTTTTATCTCCTTGGTGTTCCTTACTCTGACACATTTAAACTCTTCTCCAATAAAAAGAGGGGATTTGGGAGTCTTAATCATTGATATATAGTTTCAGACAGACAGAGGTCCACTGAGTGATACAATTTTGCTTCGACATTTTGATCTGAAAGGGCCCACTGAGAATAAGGGAAACACGAAATGTTTTGAATAGAAAAAGATGATCAAGCATTCATGTAAATTTTTCATTTAACAAATAATTTTTGAGGAGCTATTATGCACTGGGTATTACCTTTCTCACTGGAGAGTTGTATATGAACAAATAAAGTGTCTTACACTTATTTTGGGGGATACAGATGGTAAATGGATAAAAAAGAACCTGTGTTCAATGGGGTGTGACAGGAGCATGTTCACATGTTCAAGAAACTATGAAATGGCCAGTGTGCCTGCAGAGTGAGCAATAGGGCAAAAGTAGACATAGTGGGGAAGTGGAACTTACAAGACCTTGAGAACATTGGAAGGATTCAGGCTTTGGCTTCAGGATAGAAAGACATTTGAAGAATGAAATGCAGGTTATCCAACCTACGTATTTTTTTTACATGGATGAGTACAATTTTTTTTTAAATTGAGGTAAATTTTACATGTGGTGAAATCATGGATTTTAAGGTGAATCTGTCCATATGGCCCTGTAACTAACACTTCTGTTAAGATAAAAATATATTGTCATCATCCCAGAAATTTTTCTAATTTCCCTTCTCAGTCCATTCTTGCCCCCAGGAAACCACTACTCCAGTTTTAATCAAAATAAATTAGTTATGTATTTGTCCTAGAATTTCATTTAAATGGAATCATATGGTACCGGCTCTCATGTGGCTGGCTTCTTCTACTCAGCATAATGCTTTGGAGAGTCCCTTATATAGGATCAGTAGCTCATTTCTAAAAACTGAAATATAATTGACATTTTATTATTTTCAGGTGCACAACATAATGATTCAATATTTGTACACATTGTGAAATAATCATCATGATGAGTTTAGTCAACATCTATCACCATATGTAGTTATAAAGTATTTTTTCTTGTGATAAGAACTTTTAAGACTTATTCTATTAACAACTTTCAGACATGTAATACAGTGTTACTGACTATATCACCATACTGTGCATTACATTCCATGACTTATTTATTTTATAACTGGAAGTGTATACTTTTGGACCCCCTTCTCCCACTTCCCACACTCCTCACCCCCAGCAACCACCAATGTGTTCTTTGTATCTATGATCTCTGTTTTATTATTGTTTTTAGAATCCACATATAAGTGAGATCATATGGTGTTTTTCTTTGTCTATCTTATTTTTACTCAGCATAATGTTCTCAAGGTCCATTCATGTTGTCACAAAATGGCAAGATTTAATTCTTTCTTATGGCTGAATAATATTCTGTATATATAAAATGGAATATATACACACCATATCTTCTGTATCCATTCATTATTGATCAACACTTAGGTTGGTTCCATGTCTTAGCTATTGTAAATAATACTGCAGTGAACATAGGGGTGCATATATATTTTTGGCTTTGTATTTTCATTTTTTTCCAAAGAAGACCTAAAGGTAGAATTGCTGAATTTTATGGTAGTTCCTCTGTAAAATTTTTTTAAAAGATTTATTTGAGAGAGAGAGAAAGCATAAGTGGGTGGGGTAGGTAGAAGGAGAGAGACTCTGAAGTAGACTCAGCGCTGAGTGCAGAGGCTGACAGGACCTTGAGATCTTGACATAAGCCAAAACCAAGAGTCCGATGTTTGGTGCCGCTCAGGGGTCCCTCCATAAGTTTTTGAGATACCTCCATACTGTTTTCTATAAAGGTTGCACAATTTACATTCCCAACAACAGTGCACAAGGGTTCCTTTTTCTCCACATTCTCACCAACACTTGTTATCTCTTGTTTGATTATAGCTTTTCCAAAAGGTGTGGCGTTTTATCTCATGGTGGTTTTGATTTTTCATTTCCCTGATAATTAGTAATGTTGAGCATTTTTTAAAATGTACCTATTGCCCATCTGTATATCTTAGGAAAGTGTTTAGCAGTTCACTCTTTTTATTGCCAAATAATAATCCATTGTATGACTACATCTCAAGCTATTTATCCATTTTACCATCAATGGTTATCTGGGTTATTTTTTTGCTTTGTTTTGTTCTGTTTATTTTTGCCATTATTAATAAAGCTTCTCTGAACATTCCTGTCATGTCTTTTTTTGTTTGTTTGTTTGTTTCTTTTTGGACACATTTTCATTTCTCTTTAGCAAATTCCTAGAAGGGTAGTTTCTGGGTCATAGAGTCAATGTATCTTTAACCTTTCAAGAAGTTGACTAATAGCTTTTCAAAGAGGTTGTACTATTTTATGCTTCCATCAGCAATATAAGAGGGTCCTGTTTGCTCTACCTTCTCCAGAAAATTTGGTGCTGTCAGCTTTTGAAATTTTAGCTGTATCTTACTATATCTTACTTCTATACATGCTTTAAACCTCACCTTATGGTGTTACTAGTTTTGCTTTAAATAGTCAATTTTTTAAAAAATTGAAGAAGCATTTTATAGTAAACCACTATTTATTATTTCTAGCACTCTATTTCTTCCTGTGGGTTCTCATTTCTATATGGTATCATTAATCTTCACCCTGAAGAAAATCCTTTGGCTTTTCTTGTAGTTAAGTTCTATCAACTTTTGATTATTTGAAGATTGTGTTGTTTTAGTCTCCTTTTTGAAGGATGTTTTAATTGATGATGTGATTCAATTCTGTGGTAGTGGGGTTTTCTCTTTGGTTATCTTAAAGGTGACATTCCATTATTTTCTGGCTGCTGTTGTTTCCAAATACATGAATATTAGACAGTTTTAACTATCCCATAGATACTTATATTGCTTTATTTTTCTCTGTTCTTCTATCATTTCCAATCTATCTTTTCCCATTTTGTTCATCTATTGAATTTTTAATTATTATTTCAGTTTAATAATTTTTATTTGATTCTTCATTTTCTAGTTCTTTTTCTTTGTTGATATGCCCTATATCTTCATTCATTAAGGTCATATTTCCTTCAATACTTTGAACATATTTTCCTTCATTTCCTTGATAATATTTTCTCATAATCATTTAAAAGTTTGGTATATCCAATATCTGGGCCGATTCAGGATAAGTTTTTCTTTCTTTTCTTTTCTTTTTTTTTTTTTTTTTTGCTTTTATTGCTTCTTTTCCCTTGATTTGGGTCCGGTTTTCCTTTTCCTTTGCATATTTTGATATTTCTGATCAACTCTGTGAATGCTACATTGTTGAGGTTCTAAAACGTATTGCGTTTTGTTTCGGTAGGAAGTTCAAGGACCAGTTGTTTACAGTAAACTTCTAAAGACTGTTTTCTGCTCTAGTACGGGAGAGCTATGGAGATCCTGAAGTGTCTCCCACCTCCACCCCGACTTGCAGGTAGAGGGAAACAATCTCCAAATTCTGTCTCCCCTGAAAATTTTGTCAGAGCCTTGTTTAAGCAATTTTAGGGCAGATACAGGTTAGGAATTCTCCCAGAGTATAGTCCTGACTCCTATGGCTTGGCCTTTCTGATACCTCAGATATGTTCTTCACTCTGGCTGTACCTAAACTCCAACATCCCCAAGTACCACCCATTCCTATAATATATTTATTTTAGTCACAAACTCCAAGCAGCAACTCTCTGGATACCCTCAGCTAGTCTTGTCCTGTGCATGGTGAGCCCAGTTGTCAGCCCAGAACTTGCAGTTTTCCTCACCTGGGCTTTTGAAGAGTTCCTTCCTCCCTGGTTACCTGTCCTTAAGATTCCAGGTGCTTCACTATCCTGAACTCTGATATATACTAAGTCAGTACAGCTCAAGGCACTAAGATGGTGAACTGATGCCTCGTATAGTTGTGTAGCTTCTTGTTTTCCTTAGGAATCACAAGTGTTTCTTTTCCTCTGATCCAATGGCTGACAACAGTTGCTCATATATTTTTCTAGTTCTATGGTTGTTAATTGTGTGAGGTTCTATAGAACCATATAGATTCTATAGAACCATGTGTGAGGTTCTATAGAACCATATAGATTCTATAGAACCATGTGTGAGGTTCTATAGAACGTATATGTTCATAGAACCATAGTTCTATGGTTGTTAATTGTTAATTGTGTGAGGTTGTGTGAAGTTGTTAATTGTATGGTACCAGTTACTTTGTCTTGGCCAGAAGCAAAGGAATTCCCTTTTTAAGCAAATTTTCCCACCTCCCCTCCATGGTCTTGACACATTTGGTCTGCGAACCACACTGCCATTCCTGGACAACCTAGCCTCTCCTTTTCCTCCAGGATATTTTATTTTGTAAGCCTTTTAGTTCTTCTTTGTTACCAGATCTTTATTGGGATTATCTTCAGCTACTCAAACTCATCTTCCAGGCTGAAAATGCTGGTGTTCAAGCTGTGGGTTTCCGGTTCCTTTCCTCCCAGAATGTCCTGGGCTTCTAGTGTAAATCGGCTCATCTTCTCTTCCTCTCTCTTCTCCACTACTCTGTACAACAAACAAGTGGTACAAAAACAGCAAAATGTCCTATCAAATACTAATTCCAGGATAATAGATGCTTAGTTGCCTTCCCTATATTAACATGCCTAAGAGGGCTGCTCAGGACAATTCTCTAACTTGAGCAAACTAAAGCAAGACAAAACAAAACAAGTGCATCCCAGAAGGTTTTGGTAAATAATCAAAGTTTTTAAGGAATATACTCCTAGCTCACACAGGTAGCTAGTGACAGAATTAGCTATAATGTTGCCTGTTGATCTCACAGAGGCTGCTTTTCCAGTGCATACACTTAGCAACAATTTATATTTCTTAGATTGACTAGTTGCTCAACAGAATTCAGTAGGACTGAGAAAGAGTTATACTTTGGTTGCGGTGGTGATGGTGGTGTGGGTGAGTATGGGTGGTGGCAGGCAGGTTGCCGCTGTGGCTGGAAAAGCAAGTTCTGTAGGTAGGGTGCTTCTGTGGCTGGACAGGAAATAGGGCAGGAGCTCTCAGTACCTGGGCTTGGCAGACGGGTGCTATTGGGACTGGCCCTGTCTGGTTCTCTCTATGAACTAGAACATAGTTCTAGTGAACATTCCCTAGTTTAGGGTCAGCCCCTTTTGCCTCTCTAGTGGTTTTCACATGCACAGTATCTCTGATAATACCTATCTTGCTGGTCCTCTGTGCAAAAAAACATTTCTTTCCAGACTTGAGCCTTTGGCTATGTTGGAAAAATAAATAAATAAATAAATAAAAAGAACTTCAGATTCTTGAAAATCAGACGTGCCGGGCTCTGCAACCTCTGTCTCCCTATGCCCTCATTTCACTGGGTCCTGCTTGGACAAGTGACTGGGGGTGTGGGGGTGGGGTGGGAGGAGGCTGCTTCTTGCCTCTGCTTTCTCCTGCCCCCTCCAAAGGTGCTCAGGGTCCACCCCCTGGTGATACAGTCTCCCCTGAGTAACAGAATGCACCCAAGCAGTCCTAAGGGGAGGGAAGCTGCCCCCCCCCCCCCCCCTCCCCCCCCCCCCCCCCCCCCCCCCCACCACAGTAACGTAGCTATGTTGCAGCTACATTCAGAAAAACCTATAGGGAGCTCCTCGGCAGGGCGACTTTGATGATTTCTTCAGACACACGGAGCAGACTGACAAATTGACTTTCAAGCGAAAGGTCAGTGCCGAGAACCGAAGGGATAGAGCATCTGGATTCACAATTAAAACGCCTGCAGAGCACGGTTTGCAGCTCCGGCGTCTCATTGTGTAGGAGGTGCTGTCAGAGGGACTCCTCTGGCAGCCCCGTCGGACTCTGGCCCGGGATTGGAGAAATAAAAATTCCTTCTGGTTGGTCTGCGCGCCTGCGCACTGCGCCCGGGACGGTGTGTGGGTGTTCGAAGGGCGCCCTTGCTCTTTGGCAAAAGCACAGACAGCTTTCTGCGAACTCAGTTCTGCCCCAGAGTTGACCTCCGGCGTGGTCGGTCCCGGGTGAGTCGCATCTCAGAAGCGCGGGCTGGGTCATCGCGGCGCCGCACTTAGCCGTGGGTTGGAGAACACGGACCACGGCGCTGGGACACCAGGTTCAATCGCCGATTTGCTCTCTGACCTTGGGTCGATTGTCTTTTCCAAGGTAGTTGGGGCTGCTCCCGGACACCTGCAGAACATGTCTCTGATCGTCCAGTTTAATAGGACGCTGGACCCCCGTCCACGCCGTTCCTCTAGGATACTTGGTCGTAGGAACAATTGTTGTTTCCAGTTTACAAAGTGTTCCCACACTCAAAGATAGGATGAAAGAAAACAGGATAGTCCTAGGAAGGGCCTGAGGTTCAAGACCTCAGAAAGCGCTGGGTGGTTTGGGGGGGGCTGAAAGCCTAGAGCTCTAGTTCCTCAGGAGGCTTTATCTGCCCACCACTTGCTTTTGAGTTCTTAACTCATATCATGAAGCAGGTAGATGATAAAACCCTGTAATGACACCATTCATTATGGGATGTTTACTTTCCCCCTCTTTGCAGCAGTGAGCCCCACAGGAGATCTTTAAAACCTCTGTTGAATGATGGGACACAAACCTCTCTCCACAGTGGAGGTTCTGCGTGTCCTTCTACCTCACACAGGCCCAGCAGGTGGTTCCACTTGGGGAGCACTTAGGAAGGGATATTTATAACTCACTCTTCCC
Organism: Mustela nigripes; assembly: GCF_022355385.1. Taxonomy (NCBI): domain Eukaryota; kingdom Metazoa; phylum Chordata; class Mammalia; order Carnivora; family Mustelidae; genus Mustela; species Mustela nigripes. The sequence goes on from NC_081566.1 coordinate 56,683,339, forward strand.
CTTCTTCCTCCTCCCAGGAAGCGGTCAAGATAATGAAATTAAGCTTCTGGTAGAAAGTGCTGAAGACTGTGGCTAGGAAGAGACAGACAGAAGCTAGGCATGGAATTCAGAAGGTCTTGATTTAAAAACAAAACAAACAAACAAACAAAACACCCAAACCCAGTGTTTTCTGACAAGAAAGAAATCCAGAGGAGAGTCTGAGGCCGGGGCTGCCAGGGTTGGGAGCCAAGGCACTTTTTGCTTTAATAATGCAGGCTTTGGAGCTATTCTGCCAGGAACTAAATCCTTCTCTGACTTACTACCTATGTGACCTTGGGCATGTTCTTCTCTGTGAAGATAAGAGTAATGATATCTATCTCACAGAGTTGTGGCAAAGGTAAAATTAGTTAACATGGTGAAATGTTTAGAACAGTCTCTAGCCCATAGTGACTCTTGGTAGATATCATTAATTTTCTGTGGGAGTAATTCACCATCCTTTTTACCTTCCTCCTTCACCTGCTGCTGTCAGGTAAATATAATCTTATTTGAGCTTTATATGAGAGGGGCAGGGCAAGTAAAATTATTATCATCCTTTGATAGATGAGAAACTATCTAAGTTCTTTCTTTGGAGCCTTCAGGTTCCCGATTCTTGCTTACATTTTTTCTTGTCTTTCTCCTGTTCACTTTTCAGATTCATTTCATTTTCTATTAAGTAAGAGTCAGTTATATTTATATATTTATGTATAACAAATATTTGTTGAACAACTTCTGCATACCAGAATGCTTGGAACATAAGGTGAATAAGACCTATTGAGTCCTTGCTTTCGTGGGGATTATAACTTCATGCTTTTCTTGTCTTCTGTCTTAGAATCTAAGCTCCTAACTGATCTGATTTATCTTTATATCCACCAAAGTATTTAGCAAAAAAGATCAGTAAGTATTCAAATGCTTGTTGATGTAATACTTACAGCAAATATTTGAGTACTTACAAATTTAGACACTGTTAATTGTTTTACATTATCTATTAAATCCTATAATAACAGTCCTAAGAGATGGGTATTTTCATTTTATGGATAGAAAAACCAATATGAGAGGCCTGCTTCAGTTCACTCCAATGGTAAGTTAGTGCCAGCACTTGGCCCGTCTTTGGATGGCCCATACTTGAAAATACCATGTTTTCAACTTGGAAGAAGTTGAGCTAGATGGGCTCTGTTAAATTATCTGAATAGATGGGCAAATTAAATCTCAACGCTCTTAAGTTGAGAGTTGCATATATCCGTACTACCCTTTGACCTTTTTCACTTGACCCTCTTTGTATTCCCTCAAAGAATGAAATTTCCTACTTGGACTAAGGCATTGCCTGCAAGGCATCCCTGTTTCCCTGGCATCCATGTTTGGTGGTAAATTTATGCTCTCTTGCATCCTGTTGGCAAGGAAACAGCAAACTAGAGGCTGGGCCACAACCCCAGGAAATAGAAACATCGGTCATTCTGCTTGCCACCCTGCTTGAAACATAGGGGCCTATTTTTAGACATATGTAGAGCAAGGAAATAATTAAACAGTAGCTTGCCTAGTGACTAAGTTAGAAGTCTGCATTCTGTGAAGACAACACAGATTTTAAAATATTTATTTTATTTGATGAATGATTGGTGCATTTTGGTCCCAGCCAATAGGTTGTCAAGTACACAGAACTTGTTTTAGTGTTTTTGCTTTACCAGAGAGATGAGTAATCCTTATTTCTTAATCTAAGTTTTATGGTGAGCTTTGAAAATCATTCACTCTTCAGGATACATTTAAGGACTATTTTTAAAATGAAAAACTGGAAATATGATCCCCATTTCTATGTCTTTGTTGCAACAACAAGATATGGCTCAGGAATTTGTTAGTACACCTTTGCTATTGAAGGAGTGCGTATTGGCAAATTGTTAAAGTGAATTTTCATGTATGCTTTGTAGAATTCACCACATTACCTTGGAGTCACTTGTTTACATATTTAAAATTAAAAAGATTAATGAAAAAAAATTTTCTATGTAAAGAAACAAAGGATGGCCATAAGAGACGATAAGCCTATCGGTAAAAATATTTCAATTATTCAATTCTGTCTGTAGGTGTATTAAGCATCTAACACATAATTGGACACAAATACGGTCTCTAACTATAAAAACAGTCACTCATTAATGCACAGTTGTAAATACTCTGTGTGAAAATTCATACATGCGGGTTCTTTGGGTGATATTTAGAATTGGCCATCGTATTGGGAAAATGGGGGAGAACTTCAGTTTCTAGACCTATTTTGCATTAATTTTGGATTAAGTTTGGAATGAAACATCTCATATAGAAACACTTTGAAATATAGATCAAAATATAATAATCAAGGTATTAAATGTATACTCAAGTTTGTAAGAAGGAAAGGAAATTTTGTAGGGAAAAAATATAATGGAAACAACTAACAAAGAGATAGAAATCACGTGAGCTGTTGCTCTAGTTACCTTGGTTGTGGAGAGGAGATTGATCTTCAGGATTTGAGAGTCTGGGTTTTAAAGCTCCTGAGGGGATAAATGCAGACAACAATAACTGCAAACCCAAAAATGTCTCCTTTGAAAAAACCAGATACTCGTGCTCACATGGGATTATAGTTCAATATTTGTACTACTGGTGTGGGCCAGGGATACCTAGATAATGTACCCGGATTGACTAGCAGAAGGTAAAATACCTCTTTGGACGTGCAAGGTATTAATCTAGGGTATACAAGATATCCATAATAATCTCCACTGAAGATCAGTTCATTATCCACAATTACAAAACACGAATCCACCATAAGCAAAAATCACATAAAGAAAATTAGAAGGATTAGGCTGCCAAGATACTCAAATAACAATTTATTATCTTTAAGAGATAATAAAATAAATATCTCTTAGATGATGAATGACATTTTTAAAAAAGGATTAAAAATATAAACTGTATGGTGACTAACATAACATAAAAGAATAAACATATAAAGCATTATCAAAATAGATTCTGAAAAAGAACCAAATAAACCTTCTAGAAATTAAAAAAATTCATAAAAATAGTAGCTAGATGGTACGCAGATTAGATACAGCTGGTTAGGGAATGAGTACACCAAAAGGCAGATGTGAAGGAATTCCCCGGAGACAGTCCAGAAGGATTAAAAAAAATGAAAGAAAAGGAAAAAATATATATATATTTACAGATGAAGAGTCTTAAAGGATGAGATGAAAAATGTCAACATCATGCAGTAGAGGCAATGTTTTAAAAAGATAAGGCAAGAATATTCCATAGCTGGTAAGACATAAATCTTCCAAGCAAAAGAATTAAAAGACTTCTCACTTAAATGTCATGAGTGAACTTTAGGGAAGATCTTTAAGTCAGAGGCAACCAAAAAGAAAGATTGTCCACAAAAGTAGAAGAATTGGATGGTCATCTGACTTTTCACAAACACCAACAGAAGGCAGGAGGAGATGGAATCACATCTTCAGAAAGAGGAGGAGCGCAGACTCCTACTGTTTAGAATTGTACAGAATGCTAAGTTTTCATTCAAGAGTAGTGGTAAAATAAAGGTAAATTAAAGACATTTTGGGTATAGGGGCTGGTAGCTTATTAAGGGTGTGTGTGTGGAAAGACATCATTTTCATAGTTAGAGCTGATCGTGAGATTAGAACTTTTATAGGTGGAATTATACAACATCCAAAATTGCTCTCCATCTCAGATAGTGCGTCTCTAGGCAAAATCTGAACCAAGAACATTGACAAGTAAGGAAATTAAGCAATGTTTTGTTTTTAGCTGGAGCTTAGTCCTGAAACTCCAGGGCAAAGCTATAACTGAAAAATTAAGCCAGGTGAGAGGCTGCCTTCATTGTATCCTAGCTAGTCCCCATAATCTCAAACCAAAGCAGTCAAATCTGTTCAGTTTCTCTTACCTTCTTTTGATGTCCATGCATGATTTTTTTTTTCTTTTTCTCTTTTTTCTTTTCTTTCTTCTTCTTCTTCTTCTTCTTCTTTTTTTTTTTTTTTAAATGAAGAGGTAATTATAATAATCACAAGCAGCTCCAGAGAGACAGATGTGAGACACAACACAAGTGTGCCATTGCCTCATTTGCACCCACATGGGCTTCTTCTACAAGCTCTAGGAGAGTGAAGCATTTTACCCATCAGATTCTGCAAAAGTCGAAGGAAAAATGCTGTGGGGAGAAGGGATATGATAGATTTTGTTGAGTTACAAGGTGGGTGGAACTGACTGGAGGAGTCTTCCTAGGCTTTCATTTAAACCATGACATGGATTTTTTATTGCCAGTGCCTATCACCATGTCTAGTATAGAGGAAGTGCTCAGGAAATAGTTGTTGAATTAATGAATGATAGAAGATGAATGGAAAAGACAAGCAGTTGAGGGCTAGAGGATTCTTTGGGAGAAAAAGACAGACTTATTACATCTTAGGAGGGCTCTGTAAAGAATCTGTATATTTCCTATTATGCAGCAGAAATCTTCCTGGTGAGATTTTTTTTTTTTTTTTGAAGATTTTATTTATTTATCGGGGGTGGGGGAGAGTGAGCACAGGCAGACAGAATGGCAGGCAGAGGCAGAGGGAGAAGCAGGCTCCCTGTTGAGCAAGGAGCCCGATGTGGGACTCGATCCCAGGACGCTGGGATCATGACCTGAGCCGAAGGCAGCTGCTAAACCAACTGAGCCACCCAGGCATCCCCCTGGTGAGATTTTTTGCTAAGTTTTATTTTTCTGCAGTTGGACTCTGGGTAAAATATCTAAAAATGTGTACTGCTGCTCAGAGAGAGAAGCTAAGTAAATATAAGGGGTTGTTTCCATGCCGTGGTTGAGTACTCAGGGACCACAGGAGCTGTAGACACAAATAGATTAATTAAAGGCTTCAGGCCTCATCATGAAGGCCTTGAACTCCGTATGAGAGTTGTAGCCAAAGTAGTTTCCAAAGGGTGGGACTCGGTGACTCTTTCACCTCAATATTAAGGAATATCAACTCCTACAGTTCACAGCTGCTACAGGAACTGGACGCATTTAAAGAAAGAATGACTCATTTTAGAATCCTTGTAAGCAAAGAGACTTATGTTAATGCAAGCAATGGTTTGATGGCATTTGTGGTTTTTAAATATCATCAAGCTTTTTGATAGGCATAAAATGCAAGCATTAGGAGGAATAATTATAAAAATCTGGCCAAATTTCTATTAGAGAAATTTCCCCAAAGTAATTTATGTTTGGCTTTGGTAGATACTGTGTGATGTTGTCTTTGTTTTTGCAGCAACAGATTTATCCACCCAATCATGTTTGGCTTACTCGATTATTGAAATGAATTTTGCATTGCCTGAATACTCAAAGGAAAAGGAAGGAAGCCCAGAAGACATTTACTGGCAATTAGAAATTCACATAGAGTACTCATTTGTACATAGCATGGAGATTTTCAAAGCACCTTAAAATTTATCTCATTTTAGTTTTATAGTAACACTGGGCAGACATGGATGTCAAACTCTGGTAGTTGGGGATGTTTTAACCTCATAATTCCCCACAGTCTCCAACCAATTCCTAAATAAATAACTTTTCCAAGAAAAGAAAATGTATTTGCTGTGCAAACACAGCTTCAGAACAAAATTTTCTAGTCTGCTTTAGCCTGCTCTTTCCAACTAGATCAACACTCTGTCCCTATGGTAATTGATTGCATTAATGGCCCCAAATCTTCATCCTTCTCCTATCCATACCCTTTGTAGTGGGACTTGGCAACTCCTCCCATCAAGGAGGGGGTACCTTTTCTCCACTCCTTGATTCTGACATTGGCTGTGCAACTTGTTTCAGTAGTTTTGATGTAAGTAGAGAATTGGAATATATCTGCAGGTGTCTGCTAATGCACTTGCTCTTCTACTGTTAGAAGAAAATGTCTAGAGTAACCTGTGGAATGAGGCATTAGATGCAGATTCTGCTCACCTTATCCTAGGGAAAAAAAATTCTAGGAATGTAGGAATGCAGGAAGGAAGGAAGGAAGAAAGAAAGGAAAGAAGAGGAATGAACAGATTCTGTTAAAGAGCAAAGTAATGTTAATATTTCAGAAAACATCCTTCCCCATATCTTTTATGTGTATAAATGTGTTTGTATATAGGGTGTAAGTCAGAAATTCTGTAATATACTTTATTTATACAGATGCTATAAACATTTTTCCGAATGAATAGAGCTCAACACCACCACTTTTAATATCTATAAAAGCCTCATGGAATGATTACCATAATCTATTAAAATATTTCCTTATTTGGTAAGTTGCAAAATTAGCACAATTTCCTGTCTCTCCCTATAGCCATGCTCCTTTGCTGGGTGATTTTGTTGCTCTTGCCATGAAGAGGTAAGGTTGATTGTTCCTTCTTTTGAATCTGGGCTCGCCTTGTGACTTGCTTTGGCTGAAAGAATAAAATAGAAACGACATTTTGCAAGGTCTGGTCTAGGACTCAAGAGGCTTTATATACTTCTATTTGTTCCTTTGGAATCCTGTCAAACTGCCATGTGAACAAATCTAGTTGACAGGTAACTACAGACCCATGTGTGAGGTCAGCCTAAACCTGCAGAACCACTTAGCTCAGCCATGCCCGAAGAGCCAATCCACATCTTGTTAGCTTAACAGTTGGTTATTGTTGGTGTCACCAAGTTTTGAGGTGGTTTATTTTTACAGCAAATTGATCATGCATGTACCTTTTGACAAGATTGTCAATAGTTTTTAATTTTTCTTTATTATATTCAGCTCTTTGATTAAAAAAAAAAGATGCATTAATCTTCATGTACTTGTCCTAGTATTTCCTTGGTGTAATTGCCTAGGAGCGAGACTGTTGGATGAAAAGGAAAGCTCATTTTAAGTTATAGCCCATGTAGTGAAATTCCTCCTTGGAAAGTATGGTTAATTGATGCTTTAATCTATCATGTTCAAGAATATCTACCATGGTTGGGGTGGAGGCAGGGATTACTTTGGGTTGAGTGGTCAAGGAAGTCTTTTCTGGAGAGGTGACATTAGAGCAGAGGCCTGAGGGCAGAGGACCATGTCTGGGGAAAGAACAGTCCAGGCCAGAAAAAAGCAAACACAGAGACTAAGACTGGAGGATGCAGGAGGTGTTGGCTAGTGTGCCTGCAGCTGAACAGAGGAGGCCCGGAGGTTAGGTTGCAAAGAGATGGGGGCCAAATCAAGTAGAGCCCCCTGGCTGTGATGAGCATTTTGTATTTTATTCTGGGTCTGATGTGATGTCCTGGGAACATTACTTGGAGGGGTGTGGCATCATTGTCCTTAATGACAATGTCATTAATGCAGCAGGCCGCACCTTCCTCATTGCTCATACTTGGTAAAGTTTGGTCTGTGCTGATTGTTGTTCTGAGCATGTTTCCTGTATTAATTCACTGAACCCACCCAGGGCCAGAATTAGATGCCATCGCTGTCCTCCTGATTTTACAAACGCCATAACTAAAGCACAAAATGATTAGATGAATTCCTCAAGCTGAACCAGAATTTGAACCCAGGCAGGCAGCCTCCATACCTCTAAAACTGTGTGATTTACGTTTTAATGATGCTTCTTATGACAAGCAGCACAAGGGTGAAAATTCCCACTTTCCAGGCTATTGCAGGAACCTGGAAGGGGAAGTTTTTGGACTTCCGGTAGCTGTAAAGGTGATGAGAAGCAGCATGTAGGAATTGCTGGTAGATTCTCTTCATACTTTTATTGTTTAGAAAATCATAGCTAATCAGATTGCTAAAAAAATTGATGTCTCCCTGACATTTTATTTGAGTTTAATAGTGAGGTTTAATATTTTCCTTAATTATATTAGCTGTTTGTGTTTCTTCCGCTAATTTCTTATACCTGTTCTTCATACATTTTTGTATTGGGTGATTGTCCTTTATTGATTCCTGTGAACTCTTTGTATATTAGATATACTAACTGACATACATTATTATATTTTTACAAATATAACTTTCAAATATAAATATAAAAAATATAGGCTTATATATTTCCTAGTTGTTGGTATTTTGACTTTGTTGGTTTCTTTTTTTGCACAATATTTTATCTTATTTTTATGCAGCAAAATTGCATTATGTTTTATGGTTTTGAATTTTCTGTCATGCTTGGAACGTTTCTCTCATCCCAAAATTATAACAGTATTTGGCCATATTTTTTCTGGTGCTTTTATGTCTGCATTTTTTTTAACTTAAATATTTGATTCATTTAAAATTTATATTGGAATCAGGAGTGAGTTGGGATGCAGCTTCATTTATTTTAAAAATTACTAGCAGATTGTTCTGCCATTATTATAAGCATATATCGTCTTTTGTGCACTGATTTGAAATCCCACGTGTGATAGACACTAAATTTACGTGTATTCTTAGTACTGTTTATGTACTCAGTTTCACGCCTGCCCTAAAATCAGGTTGGTTTAATTACGGTCACTTTATACTTGGTATTAATATCTATCGGGGAAGTACTTCCCTCTCCCCTAATTCATCTTCCATCTTCAGAATTTTCCTAGCTCTTTCTGCCGGTTCCTTCTTTCAGCTAAGTTTTAGAGTTATTTTTGAAGTTAAAACATCTTGTTACGGTTTTGATTGGGATTTTAGAATTCTGAAGTCTTGGCAGATCTTTAGGGAGATTGACATCTTTAAAAATTAAATTGAAGTGGTAGCTGAAAGGTGTTGCTGTTTTACTACTAATGCGGAGTTATTGTGACTGTGAACATGTAGCATTTGGGAGGGTTTCCTTATTGTCATCTTGTCTACCCTTTACAACCCACACCCCTCCAACACCCCGCAGAGAAACTGCAGAGTCCCATAACATAGGGGATTTTCAGGACTTTGTCCTGAATATGAGCTTTCTTCTTTAATTCGCTCCATTTTAACTCTCAGTCCCCAGAGCCGAGGCCTTGTTACTAATCAGCTCCAAACTGTAGTTTCCAGAAGAGGAATGTGCAGGAACACCAGACTGGCCCTCTGCATCTGTAACTTAACAGCCCACCGTGTGACCGATGAGTCTAGGAGCAAGCCACTTTTTCCCCCCAAACTGAAACTTATTTCATGTTAGCGCCCTTTTGTTTTACAACACTGTTTCCAGGTTTACGGCATCTAATATTTCATCAAATATGGTAAAGAAACCGTGAGAAGGAATTGATGCTCCTTGTGAGCCGTCTTAAGCAGATATCGCCAGATTGCTGCAAAATGATTTTTCCTTTTCAGCCCTTCTGAATTGTAATATGTTTCTGAGGCCAAATTCTTCAGGGAAACATTATGACTCTTGAAGGTCTCCAAACTTTATGCTTCAGTACAAAAGGCCTAAGGGTGAAGATTTTAAATGGATGAAGTGGAGAAATTTGCACTTCCTTAAGCAAACATATAGCATTTCCTTCCATGTGTCAGAAATGAAAACAAAAAATACAAACTAATTTGTCATGAAATTTTCCCTTTTATAATTCCCTCTTTGGTGCTTTTTCAACCTAACAAGTCATATTTTCTCTTCTTTCGTGTCAGGTTTATAGCTTCGCTGGTCACAGTTTCAATAACCATGATGGACGATCTTCTTTTCTATATATCATGTACAAGTATCCAGCTTAAAAGTATCTTTGTGTTCACAGCTTGCTTTCTGTCACCTCCCCGATCCCTCCTCCCCACAGCACATGCACTCGGTGTTATATTATATGCGCGGAGAGCTTTGGGGAAAGCTCATATTTAGGAACATTAAGTAAGCAGAGGATGGCTGCTTATTTGGGCTGAGCTGACCTCACTATGAAATGAGGCAAATTGTCATATTTATGACTCAGGGTAAGTCAATAATATATTGGCATTCACATGTGGAAACGCATTTACTCTCCAACATGTGGCTTCCACTTTGTTTTTCTCTCAAGTGACCGTTCTCACCCAAGTGCGAGTCTTTTTCCTTCTTTTCTTTCTCTCCCTTCTTTCCTTCTTTTTTCTTTCTTTTTCCTTCCCTCCTTCCTTCTCCTTTTCATGCTTTCTTCCCCTTTTCTTCTCCTTCAGCCCTGAGTCAGTGTAGTGGGATTGATAACATTTGGATAGTTCATAATAAAATGCCTCTCTTCAGATAACTAAATTTATTATTGCCTTTGCCTATTTCCATCCTCTGTTTGTTGGTGCTGGCTCTCTCTCTCTCTCTCTCTCTCTCTCTCTTTCACACACACACACACGCACACACTGAACAAAATTATATGGCTGGATAAATGCTATTCACAACTATTGCCTGGAAATCTGATCCTATTGGGTCCTTTGGAATGAGTCAGTATCATTTGTTTTTCTTCCTTCTCTGTAAATTATAGCAGGAGAAAAAAAGTTCATGTGGTTTCTGATTTACTGTAGAGAATATTGAGAAGGAAAAAAAAATCAGAGTAGTCATTGATAATCAGAAAACATAGAAAAACCTCACTGTGAAAGTCTTTATTATTTCTAAATTTGGTCAGCTCTACCTTCCTGTTCTCCCAACTACAAGGCCCCCATTATCCTGAAGTCTATTTTTACAGCACTCCATTTTGCAAGTGGGATTTCGGTTGGGAGGGCATGTCCAAAATCTCTGCACCCCCTCCCCTCTCCCCGATGTGTTCTGGAGATCGGCTTTCTCTAGTGGGTGCCGATTTGTGGGGCTGTTCTCTGTCCTGCCTTTCTCTTTCCTCTTGGCATTTATGTCACAGGTTTATCGTGGCCTCAGTAACTGTGACACACCGATGGTCAGTGCTCCTTCCTGTCAGGAGAAAGAGGCGTGCTCTCGGAAAGGCCTCAGAAATGCTGGGATGGTCTTGGCCAGTTGCTATCATTCTTGATTTTCCTCAGCAGGGTTTTGGCAAATTGGAAGGTGTTGGAGCTCCCATTCAGACTCTGACAGACTCGGTATTGATACTAAAGGTCATAAATACAGTCAACCACCAATTGAAATCAATAGTTACTTATTTGCTTTGCTCTTTGAAATCCTAAGTAAGTGGGTGGGATGAATTTTCTACTTTTTACCCCTTAGAATCAGGAGGATGAAGTTATTAAAGCACAGAACTGGGCAGCAGGAGGCCAGTCAAAAACATTACTTGTGGGCACCTGGGTGGCTCAGTGGGTTAAGCCTCTGCCTTCGGCTCAGGTTATGGTCCCGGGATCCTGGGATCGAGCCCCACATTGAAGCTCTCTGCTCAGCAGGGAGTCTGCTCCCCCCCCCC
>NC_081566.1:56694920-56700415 GCF_022355385.1 Mustela nigripes
TTGTTTTGTTGACTGTTTCCTTTGCTGTGCAGAAGCTTTTGATCTTGATGAAGTCCCAAAAGTTCATTTTTGCTTTTGTTTCCTTTGCCTCTGGAGACATATCTTGAAAGAAGTTGCTGTGGCTGATATTGAAGAGGTTACTGCCTATGTTTTCCTCTGGGATTCTGATGGATTCCTGTCTCATGTTGAGGTCTTTTATCCATTTCGAGTTTATCGTTGTGTATAGTGTAAGAGAATGGTTGAGTTTCATTCTTCTACATATAGCTGTCCAGTTTTCCCAGCACGATTTATTGAAGAGACTGTCTTTTTTCCACTGGATATTTTTTCCTGTTTTGTTGAAGATTATTTGACCATAGAGTTGAGGGTCCATATCTGGGCTCTCTACTCTGTTCCACTGGTCTATGTGTCTGTTTTTATGCCAGTACCATGCTGTCTTGGTGATCACAGCTTTGTAGTAAAGCTTGAAATCAGGTAACATGATGCCACCAGGTTTATTTTTGTTTTTCAACATTTCCTTAGCAATTCGGGGTCTCTTCTGATTCCATACAAATTTTAGGATTAGTTGCTCCAGCGTTTTGAAAAATACCGTTGGAATTTTGATCGGAATGGCATTAAAAGTATAGATTTCTCTAGTCAATATAGACATTTTGACAATGTTTATTCTTCCGATCCACTGATTTCTGTACATTGACTTTGTATCCTGCCACGTTACTGAATTTCTGTATGAGTTCTAGGAGCTTGGGGGTGGAGTCTTTTGGGCTTTTCATATAAAGAATCATGTCATCTGTGAAGAGAGAGAGTTTGATTTCTTCATTGCCAATTTGGATACCTTTTATTTCTCTTTGTTGTCTGATTGCTGTTGTTAGGACTTCTAATACTATGTTGAACAAAATTGGTGAGAGTGGGCATCCTTGTCGTGTTCCTGATTTCAAGAGGAAGGCTACAAGCTTTTTCCCATTGAGGATGATATTTGCTGTGAGTCTTTCATAGATAGATTTTACGAAGTTCAGGAATGTTCCCTCTATCCCTATACTTTGAAGCGTTTTAATCAGGAACGGATGCTGGATTTTGTCAAATGCTTTTTCTGCTTCAATTGAGAGGACCAAGTTCTCCTCTCTTCTCTTATTGATTTGTTCTTCTCTCTTCTCTTATTGATTTGTTCTATCACATTGGTTGATTTGCTAATGTTGAACCATCCTTGTACCCCAGGGATGAATCCCATCTAGTCATGGTGGATAAGCTTTTTAATGTGCTGTTGGATTCTGTTTGCTAGGATCTTGTTGAGAATCTTAGCATCCATTTTTGTCAGTGATATTGGTCTGAAATTCTCCTTTTTGTTAGGGTCTTTGCCTGATTTGGGGATCAGGGTACTGCTGGCTTCATAGAAAGAGTCTGGAAGTTTTCCTTCTGCTTCAATTTTTTGAAACAGCTTCAGGAGAATAGGTGTTATTTCTTCTTTGAAAGTTTGGTAGAATTCCCAGGGAATCCATCAGGTCCTGGGCTCTTGTTTTTTGGGAGGTTTTTGATCACTGCTTCAATCTCGTTACTAGATATCAGTCTATTCAGGTTGTCAATTTCTTCCAGGTTCAATTTTGTGAGTTTATAGTTTTCCAGGAATGCATCCATTTCATTTAGGTTGCTTAGGTTATTGGCATGTAACTGTTGATAATAATTTCTGATGATTGTTTCTACTTCCTTTATGTTAGTTGTGATCTCTCCCTTTCCATTCATAATTTTGTTAATTTGGGCTTTCTCTCTTTTCTTTTGGATTAATGTGGCCAATGGTTTATTGATCTTATTGATTTTTTCAAAAAACCAGCTTCTAGTTTCATTGATACGTTCTACTGTATCTCTGGTTTCTACCTCATTGATTAAATAAATAGAATCTTTAAAAAAAATTACTTGTGTTGCTGCCTTTCTGACCAGTGATGTTCCCTCAGCCTCCATTTCCCCGTCTGTGATTTGATGGGATTGCTTCTCTCTGAAGTCACTTTCCTCAGTGAATTTTGATGCCCCTGTTGTTGCTGTTGTTTTGTTTAAGAAAGGAATTGCATATGATTTTCTCACTACCACGTTTTCAATTTTATCCTCTGAAGAGGGCAAAGAACAGAACTGTTTTCCTTCCATCTACATGGGGGGAATAGTATTCATGAGCGACCTACTTCCCACAAATGCTGAAAAGATGAGGGACTGAGGGACTAAGGCTGTCTGTCTCTACAGAGCATAAAACAAAGCAAGACTTGGCAGCTTTCCAAGTCACTTGATTTGAGTTAAACAGGGGTGAATTTTTTATGTTTTCTTTTTGATTTGACATTCATCATAGAGTTTTTAAGAAATTGGCTTCAGTGTAATTATTGACCATATGAAAGACAACGTATCATATTGGATCATGTAGATTAAGAAGCAGGTGTTATTCTTGGAAATTCCAGTTGTGTGACTTAACTTCTACTTAAAACATGTTGCGTGTGGGTAAAGATACCTGACCATGAGGTGTGCATTTACTAGTGTTTTGCTTAATTTTATGGAAAGGAATAATCAGGCTGTAGAAACCGGACTCAAGCTTAACTTAGTTCAGAGACTTAATTTACCTATTTGCTCACATATTAAAAATTCTCATTCCATGTCTGTAGAATCTGGATTTATGCTCAAATGGAGTAGAATAAGGGGCCTCCAATGACAGGAATCATTTTTTCGCCTTTATGTTCAAGCAGCACAGGGCCTGCACGTAGTGAATGCTTAGTGAATATATTCTGAAGGAAATGTATAATGAAACAGCTGACCAACTCATTTATGCTATCATTTTTTTATTGTGGTAAAGTACATAATATAAAATTCATCATTTTAACCATCTTGAGTACATCCCTCAGTGGTGTTAAGCACGTACACATTGCTGGACAGCCGTCACCACCAACCACTTCCAGGCTGTCTTCATCTCCTTACCTGAAACTCTCTATTCCCTGAGTATGAACTTCCCATTCCTCTTCCATACTCACCCCCAGACCCTGGCAACCACCACTCTGCTTTCTGTCTGTATGAGTTCGACTACTCTCAGGGCCTCGCATAAGTGGGATGATAGAGTAGTTATCCTTTGTGTTTGGCTTATTTCTGTTAGTGTGTCTTTAGCATGTATCAGAATTTTGTTCCTTTTGTAAGGCTGAGTACTATTCCCCTGTAGGTATATACCGCCTTTTGTTTTTGCATGCACTCACAGGTGAATGTTGGGATGGTTTCCATGTTTTGGCTATTGTGGATAATGCTGTTATGAACATGACACCTGGTACAAATTTTACCAACATTGCTCAGAAAAAAATCTGTACTATAGAAATCCTTTAAGTCCATTTACATAGCTGAGCCTAGGCTGTTCCCTGCTCAGTGTTTTTCATGCTGGGAAGTTCACTCACCAGCCTACAAAACTCTGCTAGAGTAAAACTCTTGTCTTGTTAACTTTTACATTTGTGGCTTCTGGCATAGGACTGGTCCAGAGATGATGGGGTGAAGTGTGATTGAACAGACTGACTGGACTTCATGGTCTGATTGGCACTTGCAGCCCCCCAGAGAAGAGAAGGGGGTAAAGTTGGATCGCTGAGCAGGTTTACTATCGGCCGATTTTTGTCTATGTCTTTCCCACTAGATGAGATGTTTCCAGAGTAAAAGGACTGGCTTGAAATGAGTGGACATTAAAATTTTAACATGTTTTACAAGAATATTGAAATAAATACCTCTTTGGTCATTTTTATATTGACACTAAAATTTTGCAACAGTTAACCAATGCTAAGGAAATTTCTTGTATGTTGCTAATATTGACAGTTGGTATAAACGATTATATCCCTCTTTCATATATGTCCATGGGGTTTTATAAGCAACAGCAATGTGACTCTACCATCATCTACTTAAAAATACCTAAATAATCCCTATTATAACAGCGGGAAATTTTACATTGTTCCTTGTTTTTTCCTTGAACTTACGTTTTCAATCCATTTCCCTCACAGAATTTTATCCTTTTAATAATTGTTTAATGATTGAAATTAATTTATTAAGCACCCTAGCATTCTTCTTAACAACATTACACATTCAAAGTGTTTAATTTTAATTTTTAATTTAATTTTTTGTGACCATAAGGATCAATGTTGGAAACAATTTCTGCTGGATTGAGTCATCACTTTATTATTAGTGCTTAGACAATAAAAATGATATTACAATTTTATAATTATTTATAATATGACACTTCATAATTATTATCTTATACAGTCATACAAAATTTTATGGGAATTGCATTTTCTTTTTTTTTTAATTATGTTATGTTAGTCACCGTACAGTAGTTCATTAGTTTTTGATACAGTGTTTCATGGTTCATTGTTTACATGTAACACCCACTGTTCAGTGTAATATGTGCTCTCTCTCTTTTTTTTTAAAGATTGTATTTATTTATTTGACAGAGAGAGACACAGCGAGAGAGGGAACACAAGCAGAGGGAGGCGGAGAGCCCTCCCTGGGTAGGGAGCCTGATGCAGGGTTCAATTGCAGGACCCTGGGATCCTGACCTGAGCCAAAGGCAGATGCTTAACTGAGTAAGCCATCCAGGTGCCCCTCAAAAAAGAATTTTAATAAGGCTATTAATTCTACTTGTTGCTCTTTCTTTCTTTTTTTTTTTAAATTTTTTATTTTTTATAAACATATATTTTTATCCCCAGGGGTGCAGGTCTGTGAATCACCAGGTTTACACACTTCACAGCACTCACCAAAGCACATACCCTCCCCAATGTCCATAATCCCACCCCCTTCTCCCAACCCCCCTCCCCCCAGCAACCCTCAGTTTGTTTTGTGAGATTAAGAGTCACTTATGGTTTGTCTCCCTCCCAATATCATTCTCAATGGATACTTGTTCTTTCACTGAGAGGCACCGATTTAACCTAATATTATTTAGAAGATGTTAGAAGAATAAACATAATGTGAACTTAAATATACCTCTTTTTTCTCATACAATATATTTAGGTAAGATTATTTTGTCCCCTCACAAATGTAAATGTACTTTTATCAAGACCTTTGAGCTGCATGTGTAGTTTTATCAATTTGTAAAAACCATCTTCTGTATATTCTTTTGGAGTTACAACTCCAAATCAGATTAACTATAAAAAAGTTTAATTTCATACTTCAATTCAAATCAATGTGTTCATTCACTTCCTTTTGATCACTGTTTCCCTTCTGTATTCTTATTTTAAGATGTGTAAGTAAGACATGAAATCTCGTCATAAGTTTGTCTGGGTCTACAAAGATACGGCTTCCATATATAGATATTATCTATATAATACAGATAGTATATATGTATATATAATCTGTATTTATGTGTATATTTATTGATATGTTTACACCATAGATATCATAAGCTATGCATCTTTTGAAAAGACTGGGGAGATGGAGAAGACAAAGTCATTAAATAAAAGCCTTTACCCATTTGCTGTTCCACTCTAAAACATATCTGAATTCAGAACAGCTCG
>NC_081566.1:56700425-56794632 GCF_022355385.1 Mustela nigripes
AATGGGTAGATAATACTTTCTGTCTGATGCTGCATTTTGCTTTTATAAATGTATGTGTATAATAGAGAAATACAGGAAGCCCTCTCATTGGTCTGAGGTGGCTTTGATGGACAC
The DNA here is from genome assembly GCF_022355385.1 of Mustela nigripes. Lineage (NCBI taxonomy): Eukaryota > Metazoa > Chordata > Mammalia > Carnivora > Mustelidae > Mustela > Mustela nigripes. The sequence goes on from NC_081566.1 coordinate 56,700,540, forward strand.
AGAAGCCTTCACCCATGCCAGTATTTCAAATGGTCTGTTTGACGGGCCAGGGGTGGGCAGTTTCTACCGCAGGATAACACACCAGCATAATGTGCAGTATCAGACAGAAAGTATTATCTACCCATTCGAGCTGTTCTGAATTCAGATATGTTTTAGAGTGGAACAGCAAATGGGTAGATAATACTTTCTGTCTGATGCTGCATTTTGCTTTTATAAATGTATGTGTATAATAGAGAAATACAGGAAGCCCTCTCATTGGTCTGAGGTGGCTTTGATGGACACAGAAGCCTTCACCCATGCCAGTATTTCAAATGGTCTGTTTGACGGGCCAGGGGTGGGCAGTTTCTACCGCAGGATAACACACCAGCATAATGTGCAGTATCAGAAGGATGTCTGTCTTTTGTCAACCGGCGGAAGGGAGAACTGACAGGAAATCACAATTCCAGACATTTCTTCAAGCAGACACCTTTCTACAAGAACAGATATGGAAGCTGAGGATGAGAAACTGTATTCTCTTCAAAGTACCCAGGCCAGTTGCCCCTTGGAAAGCATGTATGTCCAGGGGTTCCCCACACTGTAGCTTCCTGCCCACTGTCTCAGGCTTCTCTGAGTCCTCACCATTTAGCTGAACACACGCGCATATTTATGGAGACCTCACAGCTGTAAATTCCCTACTTTCACAAACTGGTTAATTACAGGGGTTACAGATTGGTTACCTTGAGCGACAGACACCTCATTCGTTCCTTTTTCTTTTTTCTTCATTTGTTAATTGAGCACATACATGATAAACACCTACCATCTGCAAGTCATTGTGGCTCAGCGGAAGATTAAAAATGCACAAAATAAGGAGATCACATGCTGTAGGAATGAGAAAGCTTGCGCACAAACAACTATGGTACAAATCAGGAAGTGACACATGTGGGGGTTAAGGAGGGAGACATTAGCTGTGGCTTAAAGAATCAGGCCCCATGAAGGGACAGCGGCACGACATATGCAGACATATGCAAAGCCATTATGACATTCTAGAAATGGAAACCAAAGGGCCTGTCAGCTCAGTCTTCCTATTCGAAAGGTAGTGGGCGCTTCACTTAAAGTTTGTAATTCGCATGCTCTTGTTTATATCGACGAGTGCGCTTACATAAAATCTTTAAAATGAAGGAAACTATTTCTTACCTACGGAGTCGATTAAATCTAGCTTTATTATTATTATTATTTTTTCTGTTGAGAAGGAGCATAAGCATCCTAGTCTGTCAGTTTCATATTTATTGGGGGAATGTTCTCAGATCAATCTTTCCTCACTGACTTGAGAACACATTTACTTTTGTTTCATGAACTCTACTTCAACCAAAAAAAAACTTTCTGATGCTGACTCAGCACACAAAGCTACATTTTATACCTGTCAGGCTGCATATAGATTTTTATAAGGTGAACAATGGCTGTATTTTAGTACTGATGTAGTAATCATGAAGTCTTCTGGCAGTATCCTTTAGAAACTGAATCCATAAATTTTATTAGTATTAAATGTTTCTAATGGGAGTTGACAAATAGTTGAGTGGGATAGCGTTTTCTCTGTACTTGGCAAAGACAGAGGGAAGAAAAAAGTCCCTATTACACAATGAGAAATGCATTAATGCTCAAACCCATTCATCTCAATTTTGCGCAAATATAATTTAAGACCTTTTACAACTCTTGGTGAAATTACAGTGTGCTGCAGGGAAGTTGCAAAATTTTTATGGGCCTAATAAAATTGTCATTGTAATACCATTATAGGGTGCTGGGACAATATAGATATTTGTAATACTCATACTCCCATGCCAAACTGAGAAGGGAGATAATAAGTTTGATTGGAGACAAATGCTGAACAGGGCCAAAACCCAAGTTTGTTTAATAACGAAAAATCTCCCAATCAGTATTTAGTATCAAATGTAATTGGATGGGTGACTAGGCATTTTAACTGGTTGGCTTTATAATGGAACAGACAAACATTATCAAGCATCATCTCTAAATTTAGTTATTTTTGAAATAGTCATGTATTATCTTAAGTAAATTTCAAAATAATTTCCAGTTGGATGATTACTGCTTTTGTACAGAAGTTTGGCTTCAGAAATGTGCCTGAGGCCTTTCTCTTCTCTCCCTTTTAGCATATAGACAAACATCTCTTGATGGTCTTTAGTGAGACTAAAACCTTTGGAAAATATCTGACAAGAAATTTAACTACTTGGAAACATGAAGTAAAGAAACGAGCAAACAAAGCCAACAGACAAAAACAGCCCTCTTGGTATCTGCACTCCCGGTGATGTCAGGTAAAGAGAATACTGTAGCATGGGTCAGCATTGAAATCTTGAGGATTGCAAACCGGATTTGCAGGATGTGTCCCCAAACAGAGCTGGGGTCTTTTCTACGAGACCCCATTCTCTGCCTACCCTTGGATTCGTGTCTGAGATCCACTAAAGGGATAAATCAAATATTCAGTTTCTCCAGGGTGGGCGGTAAGTTAGATGGAGTCATGCACTCCAGCTGTGGAAGACTTGACATTGGCTTTTCTCTTTCTGGGACTCAGAGGATGAAAGGAACATAAGCAAGTCCTCATTACCTCATTACCTAATGCTGAAGTCTTTTTATGTGAACTGGCAGCTTCCCTTCCTCCCCTGAAAAAAATTAGTTTGACCTCATCCTGTTCATCCCATTCCCCTCAGTATATATATATATATATATATATATATATAATACATATAATAGTTTAAGTTATGGTTAATAATGGCTATATATAACCAATATATATAATTGGTTTAAGAATTGGCCCATGACCACTGTGAGTCTGTGCTCTGTGAAAGGAAGCAAGACTGCCTCCTGCCCAGGTGGGACCCAGGAGAGACTGTCTCTTTCTTCCTTGTCTTTGGTGTGGCCCATGGAAATGCTCAGCTGTGTCATTCCAGCTGAGGATAAGGCAGCACAGAGAGGAGATCTGAGCTAGGAGAGATATTGAAGGTGGAAGACAGAGCCCTGATGCCTTCTACCTGGAACCTGCCTTCCTCTGGTGGGCTGGAGTCTGAGCCAGGGAGGGAAGCTTGGGTAAGGACAAGCTTGCAGAACACTGCCATTTCTGAGTCTACAAAAATTTTGGAAAATTCTTACTGTCTCTGAGCCTTCATCTCCCCATCTATGTAACAGGGATAAAAAAGTGTCTAGCTTATGAGAGCTATTGCGGGCCTTAAGTGAATTAATATATGAAACGTACTTAAAAGAGTGTCTGGCACATGGTAGATACTCGATAAATGTTAGCTATTCTTATTTTTGTTACATGAAAAGTAGTTTTCCTTTTTTTTTTTTTTTTTAAGATTTGATTGATTAATTGATGGATGGTTGGATTTTAGAGAAAGAGCTTACGAGCCAGAGGGTGGGGGACAGGGGATAAGGGGGAGGAGCAGGGTTAGAGGGAGAGGGAGAAGGAAAGAATCTCAAGCAGACTCTGTGCTGAGTGCAGAGCCTATCATGGTGCTTGATCTCACAACCTTGAGATGATGACCTGAGCCAAAGTCAAGAGTTGGATGCCTAACTGATTGAGCCACCCAGGTGTCCCCAAGGCCATATTTTTAAGGAAGTCTCCATTGGCCAACCCATTTAAAATTACACCTACCTCTAGCATCTCCTGCATCCTCCCTTGACTTCCTTTTTCACCAAAGGACTTACCACGATCAGATCTTTTATATTTTCCTTCTTTGTTTATTTATGTGTTGTCTTCTGCCACCCACATGAGAATGTAAGCTTCATGGGGGGAAGGATTTTTTTTTTTTGCCTCTTTTACGGCCACATTCTACTATACCTAGATGAGTACCTGGCCCAGAGCAGACAGTCAAAACGTATATGTTGACTGAATAAATGTTGTATCATGTGCTGCTGGTAATACTACACAACAGTTAGGGTAGGCACATGTCTATACTCTTGAATTACTGAGGATGGGCAGCAATGACAGGTGCTACTTTCTCTAGATGAGAAATTGAAATAATTTAGGTTGCTTCAGAAGTTATTGGGCACCTGTGCTCTTTCCACATTTTGGCTATTGTGGACATTGTTGCTGTAAAGAAGATGTAGTGTATATGGAATATTAGCCATCAAAAAGAATGAAATGTTGTCATTTGTAATGACATGGATGGAACTAGAGGGTGTTATGCTAAGCAAAATAAGTCAGTCAGAGAAAGAGAAATACCATATGATCTCACTCATATTTGGATTTTAAGAAATGAAACAGATGAACATAGGGGAAAGGAAGAAAAAATAAAATAAAATGAAAATTGAGAAGGAGACAAACCACGAGAGACACTGAACTTAGGAAGCAAACTGAGGGTTGCTGGAGGGGAAGTAGGTGAGGGGAAGGTATAATTAGGTGATGGGCTTTAAGGAGGGCACCTGATGTAATGAGTACTGGGTGTTCTGTCCACTGATGAATCACTAGATTCTATTTCTGAAACTAATAGAAAGAAGTTATTGGGCAAAACAGCCTATTACTTTCTGGGTCATGTCTTGACTCTGACAGAGTAATCATCAGCATGTTTAAAGATAGATGGGTATTGTATCAGGACGTGGGCGCTGGCGGGTCTGAAATCCATAGGGCAAGTCCAAAGGCTAGAAACTGGGACAAGAGTTAATGCTGAAGTCTTAAAGCAGAATTTGATCTCCAGGAAACCTTACTTTGTGCTCTTCTCTCCTGATTAAGTGAGGCTCATCCACATTATTCTTTTTTTTTTTTTTTTTTTTTTTTTTTTTTTGAGACAGAGTGAGAGAGAGAGAACACGAGTAGGCGGAGGGTCAGAGGGAGAAGCAGACTCCCCTCTGAGCAGGAAGCCCAACTTGGGGATCAATCCTAGTACCCTGGGATTATGACCTGAGCTGAAGGCAGACGCTTAACCAACAAAGCTACCCAGGTGCCCCTAGGGTAATATTCTTTACTTAGAGACAACTGACTGTAGATGTTAACCCCATCTACGAAATACCTTCACAGCAACATCTAGATTAGAGTTTGATTATATCATTAAGTCATTTTCCAGCCAAGTGGATACATAAAATTAACCATGGCATATATGGTAAGAAGAGAACAATCCTGTAGTTGATTTAACAAAGGGCTCTTCAAATAGTCTTTATTGGTATTAGAAATTATATGGTACAAATGGCCTCAAATTCATGTAATCTTTCGACATTTGTTACACATTATATCAGTCAGTTCATAAGCCAGATCCAGCCTCATCCCCATCATACGAGAATGGCTTCCTCATGGTGGTTTTCTAGTTAGGCTTTCAATAATGACCTAAAAATTCAGTACAAAAACATTTGGAGCCCCAGAAGTCATTTATTCTCACCAGGGACATTTGGAGCTTGCAGGTGAGCTAATGTGTGAATGAGCATTTGTGTAGAGTGACCTTTATATTTTAATGAAGGTTTTGGGATGCCTGTTTTAGGGTCTGATCATAAATGCAAAGATTCATAAAGATACATTATAATAAATATTTTTTTTTTAGCTGAAGTACACTGAAGCCCTGCTACTGTGTTCTAGGTAATGCTTAGCACCTTACCCAGTTATCTCACTGAGCCCTCGCTGCAGTCCTCTGAGGCAGAAGGTGTTTTTGCCTGCATTTTACAGGTTAGTTCCTTGGACTGCAAAGTCCTTTAGATCATGAAACCTTTCTAGTATTTCCAGTGTCTCACCTCCCTGTTCAAGTTTAAGCTTTATCCATGACAGATTCTAAAGCAGAGATTATTGTTAGATTGGCTGAGTTCCTCAGAAGTCTTGCTTTAAAAAAAAAAAAGCCCTCAGAGAGTTCTCTTTGGCTATCCAAGGAGCAATAAACCTATGTCTTTTCAACTGAACCCTTTACTGTGATGCTGCCAAAACCCAAACACCTTGGGTTTGAAATCTGTATGGGGATACACTTTGATCACAACCGATCTGTCTTGTGCCTCCCAAGTTTTGAATTTAGGGTTCACTTAAATGTTCCTTTCGATCTGGAAATGCATAATTTCATTTTAAGGAAAAAGAAAACAATCGCTTTAATAAAAGTCTTTATGAACAAGGTTCAGAGGGCTTCTTGGACAACAAATGACTCTTACAAAACAACATTGTGGTGAGTTAAGTGTAAATGGCTCAGAAACATGCAGATTAAATTTCCCTGAAAACATGCAAGGGCTTCCAAAATTAATGGGGGAAAATAGTTGGACAATGTATATTTCAGACTTCATGCTTTTTCTTCTCTTTTTTGTTCTGTTGATCTTATTTTCTTTTACAAAACACTTCCTGGGGTGACTTCATCTCTTGTGGTCAGGATGCTGTCAGGCCAAGTTGTCATTAATTCTGGTGCATTCTGGGTGGCCCACTCTGGGTATCAGCTGTGTTCCTTCTCTTACAGAGTTAGCTTTCCTCTCTACTATTTGTCTTTCAATATAGGAAAGGTATAAAAATGAAAACAGAATTTAAAGTCTGTGCCAAGCTTTCAGGCCTTGTGAAAGTACACTGTCCTGACACTTGAGAGACGAATATGTGAGGTTCTTGTATGTTGAAAACTGATAAATCTTCTGTGCTTTAACTCAGAAGATACCACTATGGATATAGATGTTGTAGAGGGATCCATAAATCAAGATTTGAAGATACTTTAGAGGGACTTTTAAAGGGCCCTCTAACCCATTCCCAAGTCTCAGACATATCTCAACATAAAACATGACAGAAACATAATTATAGTCTCATTTCTTAAATACTGCCTTAGAAAAGTTTCTTCAACATACTTCAGAAAAATATTTCTATGTTTTCCCCTGTACAGAAGTTCCCTTAAAAATAATCAAATTCAGGAGAAGAAAAAATGAAACAAGATGGGATTGGGAAGGAGACAAACCATAAGTGACTCTTAATCTCACAAAACAAACTGAGGGATGCTGGGGGGAGGGGGGTTGGGAGAAGAGGGGTGGGGTTATGGACATTGGGGAGGGTATGTGCTTTGGTGAGTGCTGTGAAGTGTGTACGCCTGGCAATTCACAGACCTGTACTCCTGGGGTTAGAAATACATGTTTATAAAAAATAAAAATTAAAAAAATCAAATTCTATTTTATGGAAATTGAAATTTACTTTCCTTTTTCTTGTCTTTGACAAGAACAAATTCTGAAACACTGGATTGTTACCCATGGCTCTCCTTGCCTGACCTGCCCAACCTTAGTCAGTGAAGCTTGTCAGACATTTCTTCCTTTCAGAAGAGAACAATGGTGATAGTGTTTATTTTGTGATTCTTCCTGCCCTATCTCCAAGCAATAACATCTGTCATATTGCGAGGTTGCATTAAGTCCTTTCCATCTCGAGACATTATGTAATAAGGAAAAGCCATTTACCTTACTTAAGGAGTGCATATGTAGTGAAAAACGTGGTAGCAGCTTCCTACAGCTTAGAGCTTAGGTGGAATTACAAAATTCACATGCATTGTTGTGTGAGGGAGATCAGCAGTTCCTTTCTCCAAAGCAACTATAAAGCTGGACAAAACTCATAAAAGCAACTATTCTGTAACTCAACCAAAAGCATGCAATAGTCAGCAAATCCTTCATGCTTGGAACACTGGTGAACTTGAAGAATAGTGAGAGTCTGTCATTTCTTACTTGGGGCTATACCCATTTCACCTTACCCAGAGCCCAGTTCAGTCTGCATGGAGAAGTTGGCGGAGTCAGGCAAACCAAGAAAACATTAAACTTTATTGCCACAGTTGAAGGGGTGTCATTTGATTTTGAATGATGGACAATAACTATGCTAAGCCTTGTGAAAGTGATCAGGTAGATAGAGAGAGGGCCTGTGTCTCTCCTAGCCTGAAGTTGCTGTCGTGATTTCATGAAGCCTTAAGTACAACACAGGGTGGTTTAGGTTTCAAGTATATCTAGGTGCAGTATATATGACAATTATAGTGCAGATGAGAAAAAAAAGTGTTTATTAAAGTTTCTATATTTTATCAGACTTAGTGTTGATCTATGTACTGTATTATAGGTAAATTAAAATGTACACCATAATTTTTAAAATAGTCACTAATAAAATAGTATTAGAATAAAAATCATCAGAGAAATTTAAATGATACAATAAAATATTTTTTAAAAAAGCTTTATGTATTTATTTATTTGAGAGAGCACAAAAGAGAGAGAACAGGCAGGAAGAGGGACAGAGGAAGGGGGAGAAGCAGACTCCCCACTTGGCAGGGAGCCTGATGTGGGGCTTGATCCGGGGAGACTGGGAACATAATCTGGGCTGAAGGCAGATGCTTAACCAACTGAGCCACCCAGGCTCCCCACAATAAAAATATTTTTTTAATACTAAACAAAGGATTAAAGGAGGAACAGAGGACCAAAAATATAGGAAACAGAAAACAAACAGCAAAATGGCAGGTATAAATCCAATTGTATTAATAATTACATTAAATGTGGAAAGGTCTGAATGCCCTGATCGAAAGGAAGAGGTTATCAGAATGGAACAAAAAGCAAAAACCCACTCTATTCTGACTACAAGAATACATTTTAGATTCAAAGATAGAACTAGGTTGAAAATAAAGGCTGGGAATAATATACCAGGTAAAGAGTAAAAATGAAAGATTTGAAATGATCATTTTTAACATCAGACAGAATTGAGTCTCAGGTAAGAATTATTACTAGAGACAAAGAGGGACATTTTGTAATGGTAAAAATGTCAATACATCAAGAATATGTAACAATTATATGCACACCTAACAACAAAGCCTCAAAATAAATGAGGCAAAGCCAACTAGAATTGAAATAATTGACAATTTAAATAGTTGGAGAGTACCTACTCAGTACTGTACTCTTAAAAATTGAAAGAACAGTTCCAGAATAAATCATCTAACATGAAAGAATTGTGCTATACTTTCAACAAACTCAACTTCTGTTTTAAGAACACTCTACCCAAAATACTCTGTTCTATGTATTTGCAAAATGTGTATCTTTTCAAGCAGATGTTGTGATATGACTGTAGAAGATGCCAAGGAATCCACAAAAATACTAGAATTAATCTACCAGTTATATGTATACCAAAAAGTGTTCCTATATGTTAGCAATAAACAGTTTAAAATAAAATGAACAAAGTAATTTGATACTTAATAGCATAAAAAATCCAGTATGGTTAAGTGGCAATTCACCTAAATTGTTATATGAAATCAATGCAATCTCTGTCAAAATACTAGCAGACATTTTTGTAAAAAATTCCAAAAATTTTTCTAAAGTTTGTATGTAAATATAAAGGATCTAGATAGCTAAAACAAGGTTTGAAAAGAAGAACAAAATTAGAGGCATTACTCTACCTGATTTCAAAACTTGCTGTAACATCATAGTGACAAAGCCAGTGTGGCATTATGGAAGGATACAATTAATAGATCCATGAAACAGAACTGAGAGTTTAGAAGTAACCCATTTCTTTAAAGAATAATTAATTTTCAACAAAGATGCCAAGACAATCAATGGGGAGAGAATTGTCTTTTCAACAATAGTGCTGGGACAGTTGGATTTCTGTGACAAAAAAATGGATTTAGAGGCTTACCTCACATCATGCAAAAAACTAACTCAAAGTGGATTATAGACCAAAGTGTAAGGGCTAAAATTACACAATTTCTTCAAGGAAATATTGGAGAACGTTTTTGTGTTCATGAATAAGTAAAGAATTCTTAAATATGACCCCCAAAAGCATGATCCATAAAAAGCTGATAAATTGAGCTTCATCACAATTTAAAATGTTTGTGTTACAAAAGACACTTTTAAGCTAATGGAAAGACAGGCCACACACAGGAAGAAAATATTTGCAAGTCATAGTTTTAGTGAAGTACCAGAATCTAAAATATGTAAAGAACTCGTATAACTCAATATCAAGAAGATAAACAATCTGATATCAAAATGAGTGAAATTCATGAAATTCAAATGGACATTTGAAGATATTGACAATGAAGATATTAAAACTGGTAATAATTATTGTGAATTAGATGTTCAGCACGAGTAGCTGTAAGAAAAGTGCAAACTAAAATCATAATAATATACTTCTGCTTACCTACTACAGTGGCTATAAACTAAAAAACAGGCAATACTGACAATTGGTCCTGCATTGCTGATGGCAATACAAAATGGTACAGTCACTTTGGAAAACAGTCTGGCAGTTTCTTAGAAAGACATAACCTTATATAACTCAGCAATTTCACTGCTAGGAACCTACCTAATGGGGGCAGGAAATCACGTTCATACAAAGATGAGTATGTGAATGTTCATAGCAAGAAACAGAAACAATTCAAACTTCCATCAAGTAATAAATGGATTAAAAATGTTATATGCATAGAAAGGAGTACTATTTGGCAAAAAAAGGAAATGAAAATCATACTGATTCATACTATAATGTGGATAAACCTCAAAAACATTATACTGATTTAAAGAGGCCACATGTAAATAACTACATTTTGTATGATGCTGTATCTGGGAAATCTCCAGAAAAGGCAAATTTAAAAGAGACCAGAAGCAGATCATTGGTTGCCTGGGGCTGAGGGTGTTGTGAGATTAAGCTACAAATGGACATGAGTGTACTTTTTGGCGTTTTGAGAGGATTCTAAAACTGGATTATGGTATTGGTCATACAACTCATCTGGTTAAAAATCACTGCACTGGACAATTATTTTTTAAAAGATTTTATTTACTTATTTGAAGAGATCACAAGTAGGCAGAGAAGCAGGCCGAGACAAAGAGAGGGGGAAGCAGGGTCCCCGCTGAACAGATGTGGGGCTCCATCCCAGGACCCTGGGATCATGACCTGAGCTGAAGGCAGAGGCTTTAACCCATTGAGCCACCCAGGAACCCTGCATTAGACAATTATAATAAGTGAGTTTGGTACGTAAAAATCTTGGTATCACTTCAGCAGCACATGTACTAAAATTGGAAGGATACAGAGAAAGTTGGCATGGCTCATGAGCAAGGATGACACGCAAATTCGTGAAGTGTTTCATACTTTCTGAGGCATAGCTTAATAAACCCTAGTGCTACCAAAAAATTCCACAAAGTCTTATTGTATGTGCACCATTGACCAGACACAGTACTAGGCACTGGCAATTGAGGGAGACTAAGTAAGATGAAACTCCTGCCTCCATGGGGCTTATAGTTCCCAGGAGTCTGTAAGGATTTGAAGCACGTTAGAATTGCCAGCTTCTGAAATTTCAGAAAAATCTTGAACTGTGTTGAAAATATTCTATCTCCTTCCCCCCAAGGAATATTCCATGGAACTAACATTCTATTGTAAGGGATTTGGGGAAGATGAAAATAAGGACATAAACACATAAATATAGAACATTTCAGGAGGTGATAAATGCTGCTAATAGAATAAGAAAAAGGAATAAAAATGCTGAAGGAGGAAAAAGAGGTATTCTTTTATGTAGGATGGTAGTGGAAGGCCTCCTTGGTAAGGTAACCTTTGGCAGGAGACCCAGGAGAATGGGAAAGGGAGAGCCATGCCAATGTCTGGGCAAAGAGCTTTCCTGGTGGAGGGAGCTGAGTCAGGGGTGTGTGGCCTCTTTGAGGACTGGCAAGGAGGCCAGTGTGGTTGGACCCGACTGAGTGAGTGGAGAGCGTAAGAGATGAAGTTAGAGGGAGCTGGGTCAGAGCCAGTAAAAGCCTGAAAGGTATTGTCTGACTTTAAATTTTACTCTGAGTGAGCTGAAGGGCCTACTCTGTTTTGAGCAGAGAAGTGAAATGATCTAACATGTTCTAATGGGTCATCTGGCTGCTGGTGGAGAACGGGCTGTGGACTGCAAAGCTGGAAGCAAGGAGCTCAGTTAGAGGCTATTCACAGTCACCTGGGAGAGGGACACCAAAGGCTCAAATCAGGTTGACAGCAGTGTACATGAGAAGGAAGTGGGTCCTAGGATATGGTGACCAGAGAGGCCACAGTGTTTGCTGTCGGATTGAATGATAGGTGTAGGAGAAAGAGGAGAGTGAAGGATGACCCCAAGGTTTCTGCGGGGAGAAACTAGACTCGGTTATGAAGCAGATGTTGTCCTTAGGACGGGTCACAGTGTAGCCTAGTACTGCTGGTAGGACCCGATAGGATTAATTGCTAACGTCCTGATGGATTAGGAGAGCAGGACGGGTAACTGAGCTCTCCTCACGCAGTATTTAAATCCGATTACATTCAGTGGTTACTTTATGAGTGTTCATCCTTGCTCCTGGCACCATAGTTACAAAGGGTTTCCTCGGCCATTACTCAGGAAACAGTACATCTCAAAGATGGCGGCAGTCCTGTGTGTTCCGTGGCCTCTCAGGAACCTTCTCCACCAGATGGCAGCACAGAGGTTCAGAGGCCTTCGGCACAAAGCCTCTTCCTTAATGAATATAAATGAAAAGCATTAGGCCCCTTTTTCGGGCAAAGTCAGACTTTCAGTCTCCTTCCTATCTTCCCTCCCCCACCGAGGGCAACCCCTTCCAATAATCAGCCTTCTAGACCATAAGAGAAGCTTTTAACGTTGTAATCTCTTGTCACATTACTCAGCAGCCTCATCCAGGCCCAGGAAACCATTTCCTGGAGGCCTCTTTTTTATTTGTGTTCATTAGCTCTGCGAATACATTCTCTTGGAAACCACAGTTTAATAAATTTCATAGCGCATGACCAGCGGACTTCATGAATATTCGTCACTCAAAGCGATTTGTTTATTCAGCTTCTCTTACCTCTCCTCCCTTCCCTTAACTTCGTTCTGTGGAATGATAGTAGTACGCGGAGAGCTGGCTGGCCACAACAGGCCAAACACGAGAAGGAGAAGGAGCTTTCTGAGCTCACACCTGTTTTAAGATTTGTTATCCTTGAAACGAAAAGCTGTAGGGATTCACGGGGCTCCTTCCTTGTAGCTCCCAGTGGACCTTGCTATTAAACCGCAGGGAGGAGCCCAGCCTTCAGAGCACTTAAAAGTACTTATGTCAAATCCATCCCATTCTTCCGGCCTCCGTTCCTGAATCCAGCCACCATTCCCAGGGGCTGGAGCACATTACAAGGCATTCACTTCATATGAATGGGCACAAACAGACTTTTTCACCATTTAGATATGTCTACATTTGCAGGCACATCCTGTAGGCTGCCTGAAACAGCCTTAATTTCAATTTACTGTCTCCCCAAGGATCTTGCCATTCTCCCGAAAGTGGAAAACTCACTGGTTGTTTCTCCTCACCGACCTCTCACCCCAGCCCTCTGTCTGCCCTCCTCCTCTTTCAAGGAAAAAGCTGTACTGGGAGGAATATTTTGCTCAAGATGAATAGAATGAAGTTTTGATGCTTCTAACAGTGCATAGGATCTTCTGTTTAAAAAAAAAAAAAATAATGAGCACCAGATTATCACATTTGGAAACCGTTCAAAGGCAGCGCACAAAACCCAGTAAATGCCGACATGGGTCCCCCTAGTATGTGGCTCTACAAGGGAGCATGAAATCGTAGTCTTGAACTTTTATGTTATCTTTCTGTTCTGCTGGGGCTAACTGCCTTTAACTTGTACTTGCGGAAATTTTTAAATGAATGCGAAAGTAGAGCTCCGTGAGTCCATCCTTAACTGTCATGGTGATCAACATCTGACCTGTCCTGTTTTATCTAATCCTCCTCACACATGTCCACATCCTCTTTACTTGGAGATTTAAAAACAAGTACAGATGTTAAGTCTTTTTCCCTGTACACAGTTCTGTATGTACGGTTGATTGATAGGGGTTTCCTCTTTAACCATAATCACTGTGTCAATATCACACCTAACAAAATTAATGAGAATTCCTTAAAATCATCTAATAGCCAGTCCGTATTAATTTTTCCCAGATTCCTGCCATCTGCGTTTTTGTTCAGAATCCAAGCAAGGTCCAGTCTTTGCACTAGTTGTTTTATCCTTAAATCTCTCTTATTCTACAACTCCTTTTATTCCTCTCCTTCTTCTTCTTTTGAAATCTTATGGCATAGACTTGGTGATGTTCAGATTTTGGTTCTGTAGGAATGTCCCACACCAGAGATTTGACTGATCACTTCCTTGTGGTGTCCCTTCACTTCTTATACCAAAGAAGTTCCTTAAGAGTCCCTTGATTGTGACACTTACCTCCAAGAAACCATCAATGAGTTGAAATAATATTTACAATGACAAGTGCTGTGCACAGATGAAAAACAATGGAAATGAGAGTTGTACTAAATGAAACTTTCTATCTGTTCCCTATCAATGTATAATAAACTGATAATTCAAAATCTATGTGTTTTTTGTTGTTGTTGATTTATTTGTTTATTTATTTATTTTTTGTATTCTACTTTATTTTTTAAAGATGCTGGTTGTAGCCCTGGAAATGAATGGAATAACCCACCAATGAATCAGGGCCCACTGACTGAAATCCTATCTTTGTGCCTTTGAATTCACATTGGAGCAAAGAATTGTGATGAAGGTTTTCAGAGGCTGTAAAGAGCATCCTCCGATGTAAGTTTTTCTGGGTAGAACAGCTGGAAAGCGAGATGAAGGGAGACACTTGGGACAAAGTAAGAAGTTCGGAAATTTCAAATATCTTATTTATAAAGAAGAGGACTAAAACTCGTTCAGTGGTTTTTACATGCTGGATGTTATTCCATTTTATCTTATGCAAGTTTCATAAAAATATGATAGACTAGCTTTTACCATTTACAAGTCACATGAGAAAACCTGTCTCTCTGTGATTAGGTAACATGGTTGAGCTGACAGAGTTACTAAAGGCACAGAGTACTAAACAATTGATAGGGGCCATATCTCCTCCTCACTCATATGGTGATTGGCGACCCATGGAGTCTGATGTCAGCATGCACTGTGAATCTTTGTGCGTTGCTTATTGACTTTGTCAACTAATAAATGAGGAATGAAAAACATAATGTATGCAAACACACAGCATCTACTGGGCAAAGAGTATGTATTTATATATATATATACACACACACATATATAAGATACATATTAGAATATACATGTATAAAATATACATGTATATAATAATATACATATATTATATAAATTAGAAAATTTGATTCTTCAAATTATCCACTAGAACAAGACAATATGTTGAAGATACTGACATTGGCTACATTTCTAAACTTGGATTCTACTAGCATCACCCATTGTCATGTTTCCTAAGTCAGTAAACACTGAGTGTGGTCAGCACCCTGTATGGACTAAGCACTATAGCAAAACTAGACAAGCAAAGGAACAGGCAAGTTCAACAACAGGTGTCAGTCTCTGGCAGAGAAATTTCATAGGGTGAACCATAATTTTACACACTCACCCACTGTCTCATCAGGACTAGGTTAGAGATTTGGTGTTGCTATTGGCATTGTTCTGACAATATTTCCATCCTCACACATGTCATATCAGAAGGCAATGAAGTGTGGTATTTAATAGCACGACCCTCAGATCGAGGCTGTTGATGCCCAAATCCAAATCCTGGTTGTGCACTTAGTCACCATGTGGTCTTGGACAAATTCAATGCTTTTTTCCTCCAACCTCATTTGTAAAACTGATCGTTGTTGATGATGCTGATCGTGGTGATGATGATAAATGTGCCCACCTCATAGGTTGTCGTGAGGATTAAATGCTTTATCATACCTGAAGCACTTGGAACAGTAGCTCAAATGTAAGAATTATTGGCAAATATATGATGTCATGAGTTAGATATTCCCTCTCCTCTCAGAAAGGCAGACTTCCTCAGTCTTAATTGCATTTTGATTGCTTTCTGGAGTGGATCAAATCAGAAGTGTATCTCTGCTCATTCAGTGGGATTTTGTTAGTCCTATCCGATAGATGTGTGAGCATGTCACATGTTCAAAGATGAGTGGAAGATCTGATCTTCCCTCAAAAAACATGATCTAATTGAGAAATAAGTATAATTTGCCACCACCTGGCTTGGAGACCTCTCTCAAAATACTATCACTTCCTAAAAATGAAGGGCTCAACTCTTCTACAACCCGTGATGGATGAGCTGGGACCCACCAGGCTTTACTACCACACGTCACAAAGGCAAGATTCTCTTTCTGAGAAATATAATGAAAATGATGAACTCCTAGAACTCTTTTAAATAAAATAGAGCCTGAAAAGTGAGGGACTATTATGTTATTTAGTGACAGCTTCCAGAAGAAAAATGTGAAGAAGTATATGATTAAACATTTTTATTTAGGGCCCATTTTTTCCCCTCCTCCCTTCCTTGCTTCCTTCCTTCCTTCTTTTCTTCCTTCCCTTCTGCTTCCTCCTCTACTTCCTCCATCTCCTTTTTGTTTTCTTCCTTCTCCTAGTTAGGCATTAATAAAGACGCGTCAAAGAAGCAATGGGCTTATCAAGTTGAGCAAGACAACTTCCGTCCCTTCTTTTGGAAATTATGATTGGAGAAGCTTTGTTCACATCCTTTCTTCCTCTCTCATAAGGTGATTAACTTTCAAATCTGCAGACGGTCTTTCCTTTGATGTCTAGGAGGACCTTGGACAGACAGTACAGTATTCAGAGGGAACATTCTGAGCCCATAGTGCAGTCCTCACTCCGATGAATCTCTCTCAAAATTATTGCTCATTGAAAATGGATAGGCATGTTTATTTGTGAAGTCAATAAGCTCCCAAAGGGAACCAGAGGCCCAGATGTCTTCATCTTTTTTTAATTGGCCATTTGTCTTCCTCTAAAGATGCATATCTTCTATGATAGCAAATAGAGTCATTTATCTTGAACTGGTTGCTCCATATTTAGCTATATCACAAGTCATGGACTTAGTGAAGTGTTGGGAACCTCAATAATGCATCATATGTCTCATTAGCAATGTAGAAATCTGCTTCTGGGCCGAAGTATTAACTGCTGCCAAAACGAACAACTGCCTGTCACATAGGAATGTACTGCAGGAATCAGCTACCTCATGTCTTATTAGGATAGATTTTCTCCAGTATATGGTGCAAGAGACATGAGAATTTATTTTCCTGCATGGTTCTTCAGCCTGAGCTGGATGCAGCCCTACAAATGGGTGATTTGAAAGGGTTATTTGATAAGCCTCTTGTTTGCAACTGAAAAAGGCATCTTCCAATAATGACAGTACCAAAAGTCCAGGATAGGTTTCTGAAGTCACCCGTGAGAAGTTACTGAAAGCAAAGCTGAAGTTTTGTCATTTATAGCCACTAATCCATGTAAGCAATCTTCTGTCCCAGCACTGAGTCCCTGAGTCCCTGAGGCCTCTAAGGTTTCAGTTACTGCTGAGATAGTGAAGAGGAGGTGGGGGATGGGTAGCTGCACAGAACTGGGGGCAAAGGCGGAGAGAACAAACAGAGAGTTTCATGGCTTCTATTATGTTTGCTAAGGTCATCAGGAAATCGGAAGTGATCAGCATTCTATAGACCTCGTACTTCTCATTACAATATGGCCCCTTAAAGAACCCCGAAAAAACAATACAACCCCTTCATCTGAGGTTTTCTTTCCATGGTTTCAGTGACCTGTGGTCTGCTGCGGTCTGGAAGCAGATGATCCTCCTTGTGAAAACAGAAGGTCCATAGTGGCCTAAGGCTGCGTCACGATGCTTGCATGATTCATATCACGTCTTCTCACCTCAGAGGCATTTTGTCGTCTTACATCACCACAGCAAGAAGGGTGAGTAAATACAACAATGTTTTGTGAGAGAAAAAGGCCACACTTAAGTATCTTTATTACAGTGTACTGCTAAAATTGTTGCATTTTACTCTTAGTTATTGTTATTCTTTAACTGTGCTTCATCTATACATTAAATATATATCCGCTTGGAAAAAACATACTATATATAAGGTTTAGTACCATCCATGGTTTCAGGCATCCACCAGGGGTCTTGGAATGTATCCCCTGCATATAAAGGGGGACTACTGTATACAGCTTGTTATCTAATTGCCTCCATGAAGATCTTATGTGTTTGTAATCGAAAAACTTTGTCCTTACAAAAATTTAAGAATTTATGGCCATATCTAGAGCCTCCAAGAAATGGATATAGAGATGTATTCTTGGGGTGGGGTATGCACAACACAATTTGTCTGGCTTCATATACAGATTATTTTAAAAATTTGTTACTTCAATATTGCATTTGGGGAACAAATGGACTGTGTAGTTTGTTGGCATTTGTTTGATCATAACCAAATTCCAGGACTTCGTGAATCTTCCAGAGACTCGGAATCATGTCTGAATCATGAAGAGTACTCTGGAACATAAGTCCCTCATCCTGTAATGACTTAGGGAGAGGACAGTCTCGACTCTCTTTGTGCCTGATGGGGGCAGTGGTAGTGTGCACATTAACTTTCTGATACAAATGCACAGGTGCACCCTGTCCCAGACCATGGTGATATTTTTCCAAAGCTGGTACCATCTTGGATTAGACTGAAGGTTGACCAAGTGAGTAAAAACTGACATTGAATGTATATCTAAACTTCTTCAATACTGCACTTAACTAAATAAAGATACATAATTAGAAATAGTGTGTAAAGTTTTATATTCTGACAGTCACTGGTGTTTCAGAGATAAGGTCTCTGCTCTTAGGAATTTATAGTCTAGCTGTGAAAATACATAGACCATAATTACCACACAATGGAATATATGCTATGATAGAAATATGTATCCAGAGGAGGAAGAAATGAATTTAACTTTGAGGGAGATGTCATAGAGGGTGTGGATTTGTACCTTAGGAAAGATGTAGGATTGCTGTAGATGGTCAAGGAAGTGGGGAGCATATGGGCTAGAGAAAATCATATGTGGGAACATCTGAAGGTAGGAAAGTATCTAGCCTACTTGGGGAAGAGCGAGGGTCCCTGGTGTGGCGTAAAGGTAGAGACGGCCAGTGAGGCTGGAAAGGTAAACACTGGCTAAAGTATGGAAATGCTTCCCTAGGGGTGCCTGGGTGGCTCAGTTGTTAAGTATCTGCCTTTGGCTCAGGTCATGATCCCAGGGTCTGGAATAGAGCCCTGCATCAGGCTCCCTGCTCGGTGGGGAGCCTGCTTCTCCCTCTCCCACTCCCCCTGTTTGTGTTCCCTCTCCCACTGTCTTTGTCAAATAAGTAAATAAGATCTTTTAAAAAAGAAAAAAAGAAAGAAAAGAAAGAAAGAAAGAAATGCTTCCCTACATGTCGTGCTAGGACGTTTGGACTTTAGTCCGTAAACAATGGAAAGTCATGAAGAGGAGGTATTGACTAAAGCTCCTGTTAGAAAATCTGATAACAGAATATAATATTAGGAAAAGTACAAGCAACCAAACCGGACTGGAACTCTCTGGACGGGGAGCCCCTTGGAGGAATGGCTGCATTCCCTCTTTAGGTCTTTCTAGGAAGCAAAGTGGCTTGGTTCTTCAGGAGAATGGCTGTCCCCAATGTGACACCAATGGCTGTCAAGGCATTCTCATCAATGGAACCAAAGATTCATCTCTTTCAGATTTGTGCTTGGGATGTGCTGATATTCCTTGTGATGTGGTCTGTGTTTACTGCCTCTGCCTCGAAGCAAACTTCTCTGACCATCCAGTACAGTTTCTCACGTCTGCTAAAGCCAGTCTTCTGTCCTGTGCTCTGCTCACCTCTCCATTTTCTCTCTTACACACATCTGGCATCTCTGATGAACCAGAGGGCACACCGACTTTCTAGAAGTTTATTGAGTGGTTTTTCACTGAACGGACATTTGTTGAACACCTTCTATGTATCAGGCCCTGGGCTAGTCCCTCCATGTAATGCTAAACAAGAGTGAATCACTGGTGCAGCTTTATTCATGGCTCTTTCATTTCACTCTATCATAGCTTCTATATCACACATAGGCTTTGATCAAGGCCATTCGTGATCTGACTTTGTCTTGGTGGTATCTTTTTCCTAACATCCACCAATGTGTCTCCTCTCCTCTGGTCAAGGCTTGTACCCAATCTCCTTCCTCTAAGCCAGCCTGAGGGTCGTTCTTCCTAACTCAGAGCCCTTCTCCTTGCAAATCCAAATCCCAATCACCATTCAAGGGAGCTGCCTCATGAAATCTTTCTGATAGCTAGCGTTCTTTTTTTATTTCTTTGGGATATGGTTTAAAGAAGTTAAAAGAGGTTAGCTCTAGGGAGAGGAAGATATGTGATTGGGGTAGGGAGTTCACAGAGCAATTGGCAACAGCTATTTCTCAAGCTGGGTGATGGTCATATACAGGGATTTTTGTTTGTTTTTTTTTTTAAACATAATTGTTTTTTCTGTTTTTGTCTGGCTGAATTATTTGACTGAAGAAAAATAGTATGTCACTTATTAAGTGTGTACCTCACTCAAGTTATTTAACTTCTTTAAGCACCAGTACCCCATTTGTAAAATGAAATGAAAATAACACCCCCTTATAGAGTTGTGAGAATTGGTAATTAAGTTGATGCCTAGTGAGTACTTACAAAGTGCTTGACACATAGTAAGTGCTCAATAAATATCAGTGATTATCTTTACCTCTCTCTTCCTTCTGAGCTCCTAAGAGTACTTTTGCTATAAACTCTAATCCAACATTTAATTGGGCCTTGGCTGGTTCTTTAATTTTTTCTATTTTTTCAATTGCACTTCTTCTCTCACCCCCACGATGTTGTAAACAAGTCGAGGGTGGGCGTGTATGTGATCCTTTGTATGCTCTGCAACACCTCAATTGTATTTGAAGAGCTTAAGAAGTACTTATAGGTTGATTGATTGGAATAATCTTTTCAAGAATGAACTATATATGACCCCCATAAGTTTTCCACTCAGGTGTGTCTGAATGTCTAAAAAAATGTCCTGTGTATGTCTGTTACTTTCCACCCATAATATGACTTAGGAGAAGGTCACCTTGGGCTCAGAGTTGAAATATACAGATCAGCAGAGGACATGATCATTCACAGGCTTTCCAAAGTCCACTCACCACTTCCTTTTTCCATTCAGTACTAGAACATCACCTAATAACTCAATAAGCATGCTCACCTCCCCCTTCTTAAAAGGTTATAATCTTCTATTTAACACTTTAAGGAAAATCTGAGCTAACCAGCTGCTCCACAGCCAAGTTCTAATGGTGATAATCATCTCACTCTTGGTGAGACTATTTTAGGGTTTGTGTAAAGCCATGGTTTGGGTTCCAGAGTCCACAGCAGAGCTAAAATCCCATCAGTTTCTGGCTATAGGGCATCTCTCTGCCAGTAATTCATCTCCCTAGCTATTGCTTGCCTCTGGGGTGAAGTCAATCCAGTCTAAACAAAGGGGGCCCAGAAGACTGGCCTGAACCCCTAACATGTGCTTGCCAACCCCTGAGACCACATTTCCATTTATCACATGGTTTCCAAAGGTTCTAGGAGGCCAAGTGTTTCTACAGGTGTCCTTGGTTGGCAGGTAAGAAAACCAAGAAGAAACAGTCTCTGTCTCCAAGCTGTTTCGTTAGAGTTTGGTGCTGCTTAGTCCTTGGTCAGACCATCTAATTTCAAGGAATCTGTTTAGTGGAACTGCCTTTGCTGGAGTGGGTGACCAGGCAGCAGAGGGGAGAGGGGCAAAAGGGAAAGGAAATGGGTTAGAATGATGAAACTAAGTAATTGCAAGAAGAAAGCCCATTTGGTGGGTAATCAAGTTTCCAAATCGATACCTAAATAGATCATAAACCGTGCTAAAAGGATAAGGTCTCAGGAGACTCAAATGAGTCTTCATTCTCAATCTTATATGGTAAATCTATTGCCTACCGGGTAGAAGAAACATTTAAGATAGAAAGTATAAATATGGGGCACCTGGGTGGCACAGTTGGTTGAGGAACTCTTAATTTCAGCTCAGGTTGTGATCTGAGAGGGTCTTGAGATTGAGCCCTGCGTTAGGCTCTATGGAGAGTCTGCTCAAGATTCTCTCTCCCATGCCACTGCCCCTCCTGCTTGTGAACTCTCTCTCTCCCGCTCTCTCTCTCTCTCACTTTTTGCCTCTTAAATTAATCAATCAGTCAATCAATCAACCAATCTTAAAAAAAAGAAAGTGTCAATAAAATTCATGTCTGACTTCAATCATAGGTGCCTCATATGCTTGAACTTCTTCGTGTCCACCTCCGTCTCCATCTTGTAAATTGTATCCAAATAACATTGAAAACACACACACACACACACACACACTCACACACATCACCACCACCACCACCAACAACCACCACCACCACAAAGACCTTCCTGGCCTGGGAATTCTGTGCAGTCAGGCCTGACTTCTGTCAATTACCCCAGATGCTAAAACTAATTGGCTTGATGCTCAGATGAAAGAATCTATGGCTCGAAAGGCAGGAAAAGACCCCTCCTGTGACCAAAGCCATTAAACCTCAATTAGGACATAGACAGAGAAGGTGTAGATGAGTCTGGGGTAATTACCAGTCTCTGTCTGACAGCTCAGTTCCTGCAGCCTGGGCCAGAGCAGGTGATCTGGAAACCCGATCCTCAGACAGCTGCAGATGGCGCAGGCTGATTGTATCCTGCCCACCAGACCTCCCCTCTTCTGGCTGCTTTCTGCAGTGGGTGGCCCCTCACAACTTCTTACGGCCTGGCAAGCTGGCCCCATCTGTTTTAGACATGGACAAGCACGCAGAGAGCCACCCAGGGGCAAACATTATAGATTCCAGCCCAGGAGACAACTGCTGGATAGGAGCGATCGTGATGCTCCTCTTTGTGCTTTAGGACCATCTCTAGAAAACCCCTTCTGTGTGCTTCAGGTGCATTAGTAACCAACCAAGGCATCCCCTGTCCTCATTCTAGGTACTTGGGGAGACTTGATGACTACTTGGCCCCGGCTGTTTCCCAAAGGCTTCCTGAGACTGGAGTCATTCCTGCCTTCAATCCTGAAAGTGCTTTAAGTGTAGGGATGGAACCGGTTCCCAGGGATGAGGCTATGGGATGAATCACCCTCCAAGTTCACATGTGAAAATCCCAACCCCTCACACCTCAAATGTAATGGTATTGGAGGCAAAGTTTGAAGAGCCGACGTTTGAATGAGGCCACTAAGGTTCGGGAGAGGCCTTCATCCAAACTGACTGGTGTCCTGATGAGAAGGCGAAATTAGGACACAGGTGGAGATTCTACAGATGCCTGTGAACAGAGGATTGATCACGTGAAGAGGCATCCAGAGGGCAGCCATCTGCACGTCAACCAGGGAGGTCTCAAGGGAAACCAATGGCACAGACACCTTGACCTTGGACTTTCAGCTTCCTAAACTAGGAGAAAATAAATGTCTATTGTTTCAGCCACCCAGTCTGTGGTATTTTGTTATGGCCTCCAAGCAGACGAATACACATGGGTTCATTAATTCACTCAACAGCTATTTGTTGAACATTCACTAGGTGCCAGATATTGTTTAGGGGGCAGCAAATACAGAGTGAAGAAGAACCCTGGTCCCTGCTGTCATAGGGTTTACATTTTGGTCACCCTAAATGTGACCAAATAGAGGGGAAGGTCACTAAAGACGTAAAGGAATGAACAAGTTAATTTGAGAGAATGGTCAGTGTTATGAAGGAGACAGAACAGGATTGTGTAATGGAGAGTATGAGGGAGCAGCTTTGGATAGGGCAATCAGAAGAAGGGTTTTCAGGGACCATATTTGAACTGAGGCCTGAAAATAAGATATTACCTGCACAAAGACCTAAGGAGGAGAGTGTGCAAAAGGTCTTGGGCAGGAACAAATTGATGTCTTTGAGGAACAGAAAGCCAGGAGGAGTGAGAGAATAGTGGTTAGAGATGGATTTATGTCTATTGAAACGAGGGACAAGCGTGGCCAGCTACACAGCTCTTGCGTCCTCAAAGCCAGCAGGGAGGTCATGAACTGAAGAAGGTATCTAGAGAGGTGAAAGACACAGAGCAGAATCCTGACGAAGGAATCTGAGGTCTACCTGCCTAGTTGGCCTGGATAACTGGTTCTCAACCTGACCAGAATTAACGCCTCTTTTTAAAGCAAATATTGTATAAGAACCTTTTCATCATCCCCATCATAAATAATGTGATTTATCTCAATGCATAATTTTAAAAAATCAATATAATGCTATAACTATAATAAAAGGAAACATTTATTTTATCTTGTTTTAAGATTTTATTTTTAGTAATTTTAAAAAAAGATTTTATTTATTGGGGCACCTGGGTGACTCAGTGGGTTAAAGCCTCTGCCCTCTGCTCAGGTCATGATCTCAGGGTTCTGGGATGGAGCTCCACATCGGGATCTCAGCTCGGCGGGGAGCCTGCTTCCCCCTCTCTCTCTGCCTGCCTCTCTGCCTACTTGTGATCTCTGTCTGTGAAATAAATAAATAAAATCTTTAAAAAAAAGATTTTATTTATTTATTTGACAGAGAGAGAGAGAGAGATCGCAAATAGGCAGAGAGGCAGGCAGAGAGAGAGGGGGAAGGAGGCTCCCTGTTGAGCAGGTAGCCCGATGTGGGACTTGATCCCAGGACCCTGAGACCCTAACCTGAGCTAAAGGTGGAGGTTTAACCCATGGAGCCATCCAAGCGCCCCAAGATTTTATTTTTAAGTAGACCTTCACCCAGCTTGGGGCTCGAACCTATAACCCTAAGATCAAGAGTTGCATGCTCTACCAACTGAGGCAGCCAGGAACCCCAAGGGAAATGTTTATACTAAAATAATGTCAATGCATAAATATGCTGGCCCAAGTATGCTGGAAGAGACAAGAGTCAGTGGCCAGCAGGTTGAATCACTGTGAATGACTACCCCTGCCGGCTGACACCTAGTTGAGTGGATTAAACTGACTACTAATCATCAATAATTTAGAAAATATTCCTCCAGCTTTACAACTTGTTATGGTAATGTCATGTCAATTTTAAGATTATGGTCCAGTTTGGGGAAGTTTTCTTTAAACTTCTTTTATTTGTGAGCATTAAGATTTCCTGGCTATTCAGGTTTTCTTGTGCAATGGCTAATCTTCGGTGCTCCACAAACTGTCCACACTCATTAGCTACTCCCTACAACCTTTAGGTACCAGGCCCCCTAGGACCCACAAATACCAGGGAGACTCTTGGCTCTGAATCTATCTCACAGTGTCAGGTGATGAGGAGCAGTGGAAACTTTCTGGAAGCGAATCCTACCTTGGAATTAATTATATAACAGTAACTGAACTGTACCTGAAAATGTCTGGAAATCACATAAACGTATTTTGCTAAACCCAACACTTCACTCAGCTTCCCTTAAGCTTGATCACAAAAATGCTGGTGACCCGACAAGAGAAGTGTGGCAGCTAGAGTGGAAAAAGAAGGTGGCTTGAACCATTTCAATACTTCACTTTTGTAAAACTGAAGAAGCCTTGTGAGCACGTGAGCACTCTGCTTGGCCCTCCCAGCTACACACGTCAGAGGCTGTCCGCTTAAATCTCTTTGTTTCACCATTAATGCCCTTCTATTCCTACTCACCTTCTTGTACTTCTGACCCCAAACCGAGCAAAATCCCAACTCTGAATTCAAACTTCTATTTCCTCCATTAATATCCTGCTGAGCACTGCTGGAGAAAAATCATACTAGTATGCATGACATTTTCCCTGCAAATCTGGCATTTTGAAGCCCAGTTAGGCTGTGAATCATGCCCCATGATTCTACAAGTCTTGAATTAGTTCCATCTTCACTTTCCTAAACAGCTGTTCTGAACATTCCTCACTGTTCTTAAATACTTATCTTTGACTGCTTTCACTCTTTCTCATTTTAATATCCTTATAAAATTAATATATAATATACTGATTATATATATTTACATACAATAACATAATATAAAACTATATATTTAACATATAATTATATATATATTTGTAATTATCTATACCTATTGTTACCATGTATCCTTTTTTTAAAGATCTACTCTCTTAGCAGCTTTCAAATTTGTGATACAGTATTGTTAACTATAGTCACCAGGCTGTCCATTACATCCTCATGACTTATTTATTTATTTTATACCTGGATGTTTTCCAATTTTGACTTCCTTTATCCGTTTCTCCCTTCCCCATAACCACTCTTCTGGCAGCTAGCAATCTGTTCCCTGTATCTACGAATTTTGTTTTGTTGTTGTTATTTTTTTAGATTCCCCATATAAGTAAGATAATATAGTATTTGTCTTTCTCTGACTTGTTTTATTTAGCATAATAACCTTAAGATCTATCCATGTTGTTGCAAATGGCAAGATTTCATTTTTTGCTATGGCTTAATAATGTTTCAATAATAATATTAACAATTGAGTATTATATACAGAGATAGATAGAAGTAGATAAATCCCATTTTCTTTATGCATTCATCCATTGATAGATACTTATATTTTCCATATCTTGGTTTTTATAAGTAACGTCACAATGAACAAGGAATGAATATACCTTTTTGAGTTAGTGTTTTTGTTTTCTTCAGTTTAATATCCAAAAGCAAAATTACTGACATATGATAGTTCTATTTTTAATTTTTTAAATTAAATTAAAATTTTAAATAAAAAAAAAATTCATACGCAGCATGGAGCCCAACTCAGGGCTCGAAGTCACAACCCTGAGATCAAGACCTGAGCTAAGATCAAGAGTCAGATACTTAACAGACTTAGCCACCTACGCACCTTATCTCTATAATTTTTTGAAGAACCTTCATAATGTTTTCCACAATAGCAACACCAATTAACATTCCTACCACAATGCACAGGGTTCCCTGTCCTCTGATTCCTTGCTAACACTTGTTATTTCCTGTTTTTTTTATCATAGCCATTCCAGTGGGTGTGAGATGATATCTCATTGTGGTTTTGATATGCATTTCCCTAATGATAAGTGATTTGAGAATCTTGGTCATCTTCGTATCTTCTTTGGAAAATTTATATTTGGATCTTCTGTCTATTTTTAAATAGGATTGTTTGCCTTTTTTTTTTTTTTTTTTTTTTTTGCTATTCAGTAATATGAGTTCTTTTTTTTTCTTTAAGATATTAACCCCTTATCAGACATACAATTTGTAAATATTTTCTCCCAATCAGTAAGTTGTCTTTTCATTTTGTTGATGGTTTGCTTTGCTGTGCAGGAGCTTTTTAGTTTGGTGTGGTACCACCTGTTTATTTTTGCTTTTTTAATTTTTGTTTTGCTTTTGGCATCAGATTCAAAAAAATCATCCTGACACTTACGTCAAGGAGCTTTCCTTGTTTTCTTATTAAGAGTTTTATGATTTCAGGTCTTATTTTCAAGTCTTTAATTTTAAGTTACTTTTTGCATATGGTGTAAGATAGTGGATGATTCATCCTTTTGCAGGTGACCGTCCCGTTTTCCCAGCTCCATTTACTGTAGAGACCCTCCTTTCTTCATTGTATATTCTTGGCGTATTTGTTAATAGGCCATTGATGTGTGGATTTATTTCTAGGCTCTCTGATCTGTGCAGTGATCTATGTGTTTGTTTTTATACCAATACCATACTGTTTGTTGACTACAGAAAGTGTGATACCTCCAACTTTGTTCTTTTTCCTCAAGATTACTTTGCACTTTGGTATACATTTTAGGATTGTTTGCTCTATTTCTGTGAAAAATACCATTTGAATTCTGATAAGGATCGCATTGAATCTGTAGATTGCTTTGGGTATTATGGACATATTAACAATGCTAATTCTTCCAATCAAGTAACATGGGCAGTCTTTCCATTTATTTGTGTCCTTAATTTCTTTTACTTATGTTGTATTCTGTGTATAGGTCTTCTTCTTCCTAGGTTAAATTTATTTCCAGGAATTTTATTCTTTTTGATGCAATTGCAAATGGGATTTAAAAAATATCTCCTGATAGTTCATTGTTAGTATATAAAGATGCAACAGATTTTTGTATATTAATTTGTACCCTGCAAACTTAATTCTTTAATTCCTAAATCTTTAAATTTTTTTGGTAGAATCTTCAGGGTTTTATATATATATAAGGTCATGTCATCTGCAAATAGTGACAGTTCTAATTCTTTCTTTCCAATATGGATGCCTTCTATTCCTTTTTCTTTTCTAATGGCCCTGGATAGGACTTCAATACCAGAAGTGTTGAGATAGGGCATCCTTATCTTGTTCCTGATTTTAAAGGAAAAACTTTCAGCTTTTTTCCATTAAATATGATGTTAGCTGCGGGCTTGTCACATACAGTCTTTGTTACGCTGAGGCATATTCCCTCTATACCAATTTGGCCGAGAGTTTTTATCATAAATGGGTGATGAATGTTGTTAAGTGTCTTTTCTGCATATGTTAAGATTATCATGGTTTTTATCCTTCCTTTTGTTAATATGAGGTATCACACAGACTGATACGAAGATGTTGAACCATTCTTGCATCCTTGGAATAAATCCCACTTGATCATGGTGTATAATATTTTTAATGTATTATTTAATTTGGTTAGCTGATACTTTGTTGAAGATTTCTGTATATACACTCACTAGCGATATTACCCTGTTATTTTCAAATGGCCTCCTTATCTTATTTTGGTATCAGGTAATGCTAACATCATAAGATGAGTTTGGAAGTGTTCTCTCTTGGTTTTTGGAAGAGCTTGAGGATCAGTATTAATTCTTTGAATGTTTGGTAGAATTCAACAATAAAGTTGTTTGGTCTTAGACTTTTTTTCTTTTTAAGATTTTATTTATTTATTTAACAGAGAGAGAGAGAGAGAGGTCACAAGTAGGCAGAGAGGCAGGCAGAGAGAGAGGGGAAAGCAGGCTCCCCGCTGAGCAGAGAGCCCGATGCGGGGCTCCATCCCAGGACCCTGAGACCATGACTTAAGCCGAAGGCAGAGGCTTAACCCACTGAGTCACCCAGATGCCCCTGCTCCTAGACTTTTGTTTGTTGGGAGGTTTTGGGTGAATGATTCAATGTTCTTACCTATAATTATATTGTTCAGGTTTCCTATTTCTTCATGTTTTAGCATTGAAAAGTATATTCCTAGAAATGTATCCATTTCTTCCAGGTTGTCAAATTTATTGGTGTATAATTATTTATTGTTGTAGTGTACTATAATCTTTTGTATTGCATTTATAACATCTCTTCATTCACTTCTGATTTACTTGAGTCTTTGCTCTCCTTCTATCGTGTTTTAGTGGAGGGATGTCACCTTTCTCACCTATCCTCTTCTTCAATTATTTTCCTTTTTCCATTTTCGACGATTCCCAGTCAACCGGCCTTAGCCTATAAATAAACTCAGAGGACTCTAAACTTAAAACAAGAGGGAGAATTCTTCGGGATATCTAGTCTGTCAAATTGCTGGAAATGCAAGATTCTTCTGATTTCCTGATTTTTTTTTTCTTTTTTCTTCTTTCTTCCTCACTAATTTTTCCCTGTCCTCTAGCCATCTTTCTTAGCTTTCTTCATTGGAGCCTCTGTTTCTGCTCATCTCCCAAAGTTCAATGTCTCATAATGTTCTATCCTTCACCCTCTTCTCATCTGCTTAAAAAACACATCTTACTCATGCCTTGAGTTGCCAATGATATACTCATGCCTTCCAAATTATGCAGTGTCTAGGCGAATCTGTCTTTGGAGCTCTGGATCCTTGTATCTACAGGCCTGTTTTATTTGGCTGTACCCCTAGCATAATAAGCACATATATTCAAAGTTGACTTAATAACCCTCCTTTTACCTTCTTCTTTTACTTTTTGTTTGGGAAATGACATCAACATCCATCCCGTTAACCAATATAGAAATGTGGGAAGCATTACAGACCCCTCTCTCTCCCACATCTTCCCCATGCAATCAAAAATCACTGTTTGCATCACCACTTCCTCATATCAGGACCTGTACCCCTGGGGATAAAAATATATGCTTATAAAAAATAAAAAATTTTTAAAAAAACAAAAAAAAACACAAAAGCTTAAAAAAAAAATCACTGTTTGTTGCTTCCAGCACCAAGTGTGCCCCTCTTCTCCATCACACTCCCACTACCTAATTAATTAAAAGCATCATCATTTTTCTCCTGGATTGATGTAATAGTCTCCTAAATGTCTACCATCAATCCACGGCCTCACTGGAGTCAAAGTAATCTCTCTAAAACACATCTGCCTTCATCTCATAACCTGCCCCTTCCCCTATCTAAAATTCATCAATGCCTCTCTATAGGGCTCAAGATAAAATTCACATTCCAAGTTCATCTCTTCTCTTTCCTCTTAATCCAGACTGGAGACAAATTGAAATATTTGTAATTCCCCAAGCAGGTCTTGCTTTCTACAATTTTTGTAACTTTGCACACAAACTGTTTCCTTTGCTTAGAAGTTCCTTTCTCTTCTCTGTCTGGCTTACATATTTTTATTTAATAGATACAACATACATGTTACTTCCCCAGAAATCCTCCAAGTCTTCCACCTACCCCACTCTGTTGAGTGCCCTTCCTCTGCACCCTTGATTGATTCATTCAAAAAACACATATTGGGTCGGTATTATCTACCCATCTGTCTGTCTGTCTATCTATCTATCTACCTTTGTAGCACTATCTTGAGCATCAGAAAAGTAATAAAAAGTTAAGAAATAATCCTTATTACATTGAATGTAAAAAGTACAAAGATAACAGAAAGCACAGTGAAGGGGAACCTGAATGAGACTTGAATGAACACAGAGGGCTTTCTGAGGAGGTTGTCCATAAGTCAATGTAATTGCTTCCTCTTCTGGTCCCTTATCCCTGATTTTCCATTCCTCTAAGAGCCAATTAGCTGTGTATGAAAAAAAATCAGCATATGGTTGGTTATTAAATGTTTTCTTCATAAATTTCTGTTGCTTAAATCAGCCTAGCCTCTGCCTATTATTTACATAGTAGATATCATGAAGCTCTGAGTAATGCATTCATATGTTCCAGTAGGACTTATCCAATCCTGGGAAAATAATGGCATCTGATCCAACAGAACCGGCAAAGACCAATCCCAAGAAAAAAGAGAAACATGAAATGAGTTATATTTTTAGATTATTTTAAACTTGTATTCTTGTTTTATCCAAAAAGACATTGTAGAAGTGTATATACACAATTCAGTGGTATAAAATATATTATCAAGGGACCAAGAGTAAAGGGGAAATAAGAAAGGGATTATCCTAAATTCGGAATAAGATTAGTACACAGAAGTACTAGAGAAAGGCAATGAATTTGACTCTAAGCTTCTTCAGTCAAAACAAAAAATGATCCTGATTAGTCACAGTTCTCCAGAAGAAAAATAAAACAAACCTCTTGCTCAGAAGGAGCACAGTTTTATCAAAAACTGATTTCCAGGGAATTTCTCCCCTGAATGCAGAAACCACTGTGTGATGTGTGATGTGGCAGACAGTGGTCCTAACACGACCCCTTCCAGGACCCCAGTCACTGACGTAATGAGTCTGTCTCATCACATCCTTTCCTGCGGGAGGTTGGCATAGTGCCAAAGAACAAGTCAGTTAAAAAAAAAAAAAAAGAAAAGAAAAAGAACAAGTCAGTAAAAGCTGTTCTATAAAGAGAAAATTTCAGTGTAGCTCACAGAAGATTCCAAGACTTTATAATCGAACAGCTGAGGATTGAATTAAGTTTCAGTTCAGCACAAAATGTATGAACTCAATCCTGGTACTTCCTCTTCTTTTGTCTGATCATTTGTAAAAACTGAGAATACTCACTCTTCGGTTTTAATAGCTGAGCTAAAACTGAGAATATTCAGTAACAGTAATCAATATCCATTCAACTCATTTTCTATGCCAGGACTATTCAAAACACTTTACATGGATTACCTGATTTAATTCTCAAAGCAAGTCCATTATGTGGGTACTGTTATTCCCATCTACCAACTAGGAAACTAGGATCAGAGAGGTAAGACAACCTGTCCAAAACCACAGAGCTAGGAAGAAGGCAGCTGAAGTACCACCAGCCCACCCACACAGACTGTGGAGTCCATATTTTTAAAGCATTTTGTTCCATAATATTATACAACTTTAAGACATCTTTTGATAAAAATCATTTCTCAAAACCAGAATTGTGATAGCAGGTTCATGTTAACATTTATTTTGGTAACCTGGAAAACAGATATTTTCTCTGTGAACCATTAAGAGGAGATCCATTTACTTCTGCCAAAAGGTAGTTTGGTTTAGTTCTTCGGAAGAAAACAAGGAGTCTCACCATACAGACAGAGCAAATGGCAGGCTTCCTGGCAGAGCTCTGACCAAGAAAGTTAATCCTGTGTTCTGCTTACTGTCTGTGGCAGAGACAGCCCCTTGCTGTCCACTCACCTCGTTTATTCAGTTCACAGACAGCTGCTGGCTAATTGGCCTGCTGTGTTGCCTCTTTGCCTGGTTTGCGTGGTAAGCTGAGTTTGGCAGGGGGCCCTAAACAAGGCTTACCCAGCATATCTTCAGTCACACCAAACTAAAAATAGAAAGCTCAGGTTCTGCTGGGGCAAGGAGTCGAACATCCAGTCAATGGCTAGGAGATAGGTCTGTCATCTCAAGGGTGGCTTGTGTTTCCTGTTGAACTGGGGCTGAAATGACAGGGGGCAAACTTTTGAGCACTAGCGTCTTAAAGGCATGGCACATGACTGCTAGGCGCAGGGCAGAATCCTGGCTATAAATCATAGCAACAGAAGCCTGAAACTGAGCTATCACAGACCCTTAAATCTCCAAAGTGTGGCCTGGGTAAGCCATTATGAGAAGTCTGCCTTCTCAGATATAAGAATTCCATGCCTCAATGCATAAGGCACACCTTCCTAAAATCCATCCTTCTGTCTCATCCAGACTTTTTTTTTTTCCTGGATTTCCCTTCAAGCTCTCTGACCCCATCAAGGGTTAAAGAGGATTCCATATCCCACACTACATTAGAGAAAAGTGGTAACATATCAGAGAGAGGGAGTGTGGACCTGTGTTTAAGCTAGCCTGTCTGGATCCACATCCTGACTCCATCCTTTACTAGGTGTGTAACCTTGGACAAGATATTTAATTATCATGGGCTTCATTAATATCCTTAGCCTTGGTCCCATTATCTGCAAAACATGGGTAATAAAAGTACCAACTTCATAAAATGGTCTAGAGACTAACGGGAGATGATTCAAACAGAACACTTAACATATACTCTAGGGAAAATACTTGATAAAAGTTATTTCCATGATGATTAATAGCATATATCATCTGGGGAGATCCTGGTACACCCATGTTGAGGGGACTCAAGAAAAAGTGAAGCAGGACCTGGGTTAACTTTAGAAATCCAAATAAATAAATAAATAAATAAATAAATAAATAAAATTACAGTGGGTGACAAAAGTAAACTCGATTATATTCAAAAGTGAATTATTCCATAAAATATTATGCTCCTCAAGGAAAGTGTTTTTCATTTTGGAATTGAGGATTTCCTGCTACATGTTCATGCACCTAAAGGGAAACCTGCCTATTAGCATTTCTGGCCATGCACACAAAAGCTAAAGTCATCCTTCCCGGTACAGGTTGGTGAAACAGACTTCCACAAGACTAAGAAACGCATAGTAGCCACCGGTGCTAATCACCTTAGTTGTAAATTGGAATGGACTATAAGAGTTACCTCAGGACAATATATATCATATAAGAAAGATATGATAAAGAAAGACCGGACATTGGGAAAAAAATAGAAATAGTGTACAAGAAAAGGAGAATTCATCAGAAAAAAAAAAATTCTACCAAATAACTTTAGGAAAATTTAAGAGTTTATTTCATTCAAACTGAGAACAGAATGCTATGACAGAGAAGACCAAAACAAAACAAAATAAAACAAACAAACAAACAAAAAAACCCAAGAAGTTAGAACATTGATGGTCTTGTGATGAGCTCCCCAAAATTAACTGAAAGGAGCTAAGTAATAGAATGGGCATAGATGAAGGATATATTAGTTATATAGAAAGTAAGTGGAAGAAACTTTCCAGAATATGAAACAGAAATTATTGGACAAAAACTTGAAGAAACATAATGAAAAATAAAGCTAATAACAATAGGGCAACCTAGAATAAAAAATTCTAAGTATGTCAATAAACCTTTCAGTATAAACTGAATGGAATGGAAGTAATGGAAGCCTACTGATCTTGCATTTTTGGGAAGGAATGTGTTTATAGATGCCAAATAATTATCCATTTTTTAAAAAATATGTTGAAATATGGTTAATTAGAATTTGCATATTATCATTAGATAATGAGATGTCTAAATAATTTGTGAGAAAGACAGAAAAAGGTGAAGAAAATTCAGGTAAGAGAAGCAGCATAACCTGGAGGTTAAGATCCTAGCCTCAAGAGATCGCTGATGTCTAAGTCCTGGTTTATCAGAAGCAGTTGTGGAATCTTGGACAAGTTACAGAATATTCCTAAGCCTTGGGTTATTTTGAACATTAAATGAGATGACAGCCAGCAAGTACTTGGAATACGAATCTGTGCATTGTAAGATATTCCTGTATGTCAGCTATTAATTAAGACTGCAAATGTGGGAGAAATAGAAACAGATAATTTAAGTGAAAGCAGTAAGTCCAAACATATTAGCAATCACAGTAAAGTCGAATGAATAGGTTGGGCTCCTGGGTAGCTCAGTTGGTTGAGTGTCTCCCTTGGGCTTGGGTCATGATCCCAGAGTCCTGGGATCGAGCCCCACATTGGACTCCCTGCTCAGCTGGGAGCATGTTTCTCCATCTCCCACTCTCTCTACTTGTGTTCCCTCTCTTGCTGTCAAATAAATACATAAAATCTTAAAAAAAAGAAAGAAGATGAATGGGTTACTCTTCCATGATAAAACATGGAGTTGTGAAGTGAGTAAAGATGTAAAAACCAGATTACAGGTTGCTCACAAGAAATTTATCTGAAACAAAAATGTTACCAAAATCTTGAATAGGGACAGAATGTTTAAACTATTAATAGCAGATAAAATAAAACTCAAATAAAAATCATTATATGAGTTAAACAGAAATCTTATGGGAAATGTGTACATCCACTCACTTATTTGTTAATGAACACATGAATGTATTTCTTGAGCATCTGCAATGTGCTGGCCATTGTCAAAGCCCCGGGAAAGTAATACTCTCAAGACAGATACGTTTGCTGCATTCAGCCATCTTACATTCTACCGTTCAGCCATCTTACATTCTACCGACAGAAGATTAAAAAAATTATGGATGTATACATATAGTTGGTAGTGACTAAGGCTATGAATACACATATGGGGGTCTAGACATTGAGCGTGATGGGACTTTTTTACTTTGTCAGGATGGTCAGGAATGCCTTTCTGAGAAAGTGGCCTTTCTGGAATGAGCAAGTCATGTGACTGGTGGATGGGTGCAGTGGGAGGGAAACTGTTTCCTAGTAGAGTAAAGGGCATCATGTAATCTCAGTACACAAGGCATACATACACTCTAGCAGAGGTTCTGAGTCAAGAACAGTCCCCCCAAACAGCTTTGAAATAGATGAAGCAAAAACTGCTAGGAATACAAGGAAAAATCCAGAAATAAAATGGTGAGTTGTTTTAACTTGGCCTTTCAGGAATTGTTAAATAGTCATAGCTAAAAGTTACAAATTTAAAAATTGAATTAATACATAGGTTAAATATACATATATATAACTTACTAACCACAACCAGAAAAATACATTTTTCTCAAATAGATTTTTTTTTAAAGAATTGGCCCTGTTACAAGTTCTATAATACAAAGAAGAGCATATTCTCTAACATGCGATAAAACTTGATATAGAATTACAGAACATTTAGAATATATGAGAATGGAATTCTGTATTAAAATATGACAGTATGCAAATGTAAAACAGTACTCAAGTGACTACATATTATTTTAAGTGAATTTTTTAGAAAACAGGAAAGAATGAAAATAAAATAATTATGCATTTGATTAAAAATATAAAACAAACCTATAAAAATAAACAAAAGACATTAATAAACATAAAGCAGAAATTGGTGAAACATAAAACTATGAAATTAACACAAATAACACAACCTCAAATTAAACAAAAAGCTTTTTTTAAAAAAGTCCATAACAAAGAGTATTTAGCTAAAGCTAAAAAAATTACCTTATAAATCAAAAGAAAAATAACAAAACACAATATGAATTCAAAAGTAGGGAATATACTTATAGTAATAAGATAATATAATACTTATATTAATAATATTATAATATTATAAGTAATATAATACTTTTATATCATTGAATTCAGAATGTAGATGAAATCGATGACTTTCTAGAAAAATACAAAGTAAGAATACTGACTTCAGGAGATATGTAAAACCTGAAAAGAACAATAATCATAAAAGAAGCTAAAGTAATTATAAAAGACTGGTGTATCTTTATAGAAAAGCTTAAAGTGGTTTTCCTGGCATGTTTCATTAAGCTCCCAGAACCATGTAATTTCTTCGTTATTTAAACCATTTTGGAGCATTAAAAAATATGAATATTTTCCAAGCCCCTTTTCAAGGCTGGCATAATTCTGACACTAAAACTGGAGGAGAGGAGCAAAAAGCTATAGATGAATCTCACTCATGGGTACAGATGTAAAAATCATGAATAAACACATGCAAGTAAAACCTGGCAGCTTGCAAAAAAAGTAATGTGTCGTGCAAGAACAGTTCAACATAGGAAATCTATGAATGCAATGTTTTACGGTTGCAGATTAAAAGAAACCAAACTACATGACCCCAACAACCCTACCTAATAAAAAAAATTGTTTTTACAAGATTTATGTATTTAGTTGAGAGAGAGAGAGCACACAGGTGAGTGGGGGACAGGACAGACTCTCTGCTGACGGCAGAGCCTGACTGGGGCTTGATCTCAAGACCCTGAGATCCTGGCATGAGCCCGAATCAAGATTTAGACACTTAACCGACTGCACCTCTCAGACATTCTGATAAAAATTTCTAATAAGAGTAGAAAGAGATCATCGTTAGTTTGATAAAGGCTATTTACCAGGCAACGCTGTAAACATCAAATGACACACTGGAACTTCAGAAACTTTCCCATTGGCAATAGAGCAGGATAATGTGTGAGAGACCCCCAAATGACGTTTGTCAGGAGATAACTTGCTGATTGGAGAAAGAGTCTGGAGTTAGCCAGTATTTCCACAGAACATTCTTCTTTCGTGCCTATCTTCCAGAAGAGACTTGCGCATACTTTTTAACCAAAGTAATTATCTGGTTTTTTTTTTTTTTTTTTTGATATTGCTAAAAATGCTCCCTTCTAAGGAAGGACAGTTATTTTTAGGTAATTCTCTCTCTCTCTCTCATTTTTTTCCCCAAATTATAATTATAATTTGCTAAACACATTCCTAAACACATTCCTACAGAGCATAGCTCATAGGACAGGAGTGATACTCAGTGAATAAATTAATACTTGGCTTTAAGTACATGTATTCTTGTAGGAAAACACTTTAAATGCATCACCAGATGTTTCTGTGGGTTCTTATGCTCTATGAGAGCCACGCAATTGACAATTGACAGTGACCATTGATCTTCTAGTCTAATGCAGCCATATTGGAAGTCAACACACTCTTAAAATTAACAAGTCAGTGTCTCCAAAGGGAAATTTGGGGAACCAGCACAAGCTTTTAGAAATCTAAGAATTTTTTTTTCACCTATAATTGAAGCAGTTAATTAAATGACTTCCACTTAGCTGACTCATGGGATTAACTGACACTCTAGTCTCTCTGTAAAATCTAATTCTGAAGCCTGAGCTGCTCTGAATTTCTAGGAGGTGGGTTGCTCTGACCAATGGAGAGTAAAGCTTTCCAAGAGGTGACTGTATTTATCTGCTCGCCTGTTTATGTCACCTGTACTTTTTATTGAAAATAGGTAATTAAAACAGAATGTAAACCAGTTAGTTTACATTAGTTTCTATGAAAACTAAGCTGAAAGTTTGGAAAGAATTAAGGTAGCTGGCGATGTTGTATCTTATATCATTTAGGTATTAAATGTCGCCAGTTTGGGACCTCCCAAAGAACTTCTCCATCTGTGGTGATGTCTGATTACTTTATCCATGCTGTTCTTTATGCGGCAAAAATAATGTTTCCTTCTAACTTGGGCTTTTTATAAGAAGTCCTTCACTGTTTCTAAGTCACATAAATTGCCAGCCCATTGCAAAATGAAAGTGGGGGACCCTTTGTAAAATTAAGAATTTCAAGATGGCAGCAGTAGAGCATTCAATCAAGTGCTGGGCTCTTCTGAGTGTTGGCCCTGATGTACACCAGACACCCATGAAGCCAGCTGTGTTCCGGTACCATTTATGAATACAACTATTTTGCTTTTCAGATTTAAGGTTTTAATCTTTCTAGAGTATACAGTTGTATAAGATGGTAAATAGGGGTTTAATGCCTTTGTTCCTCCATAAGGTGAGTCATTTCCCCCCGAATTATCCACTAAAATGAGCCTCTTCCGCCCTTACTATTCCAGGGGGGCCATCCTTCTCACATATTGGGTTCTGTGTGGGTCGCACTCTGGACTTTCTGTTCAGTTCCACTGATTAGTAGTTTGTATTGTTTTGTTTTTGTTTTCATTACTTTGGCTAGTTCTCACTTTTATCTAATTTGCCTTTGCAATTCATGGGCATTTATTTCTCATATACAATTTAAGAGTAAGTTTCTCAAGTACCTTTAAAAAAATCTATCAGGGATTGTAATAAGGACTATGCTAAATTTGTAGATGAATTAAAGAGAGAATTGGTACCTTTGTAATATTTTTTCATTCACCCCAGAATGTGGACTATCTAATTAGATTTTCTTTTAAATCCTTTATAAGAGTGCTGACATTTTTTCTAGAGGCCTTGTGTACTTTAGGTTAAGTTAGATCTTGGATATTTTATTGGTTTTATGAGTATTGCCTTGTGTTTTTTTTATAAAACAGAAATATTTTATATTTTCTAATTGATTATTGATAGTTTGAAGAAACCATATTAATTAGAAAAAACTGATCTTGTATTCCAAATCCTTTTATGACTTCTAAGAATTTGGTTATTCCTTTTTAAAAAAACTCTATGTAAATGATCCTATCATATGCAAATAAAGTCTGCTATATAATTTGCAGAGCCCACCATGAAATGCAAATTCAGGATGCCTGGGTGTCTTAGTTGGTTAAGCATCTGCCTTAGGCTCAGGTTATGACCTCAGGGTCCTGGGATCAAGCCCCCATCTCTCCCTCTGCCCCTATCCCCTGCTAATGCATTCTCTCTCCCTCTCTCTCTCTCTCATGTGTGCTTTCTTAAATAAATAAATAAATAAATAAATAAATAAAAATCTTTTAAAAAAAAGAAAATTCAAATTCAGACTCCTTCTTTAAAAAGCAGGGAAAAAATGGCTGCTAAAGGTACTAAATTTGAAGTTTTATTCCAGCAATGTCTCTCTTGTCTTGTCATGGCATCTTATTTTTGTCCTTGAATGTTGCTCTAAACCAAGTAAACTAAATTTTTAAATTTAATTTTAAATTTTTAAATTTAAGCTTTTAAATTAAATTTTTAATTTTTTGAATTAATTGAAAGGAATTATTTTAGATGCATTTTACCATCATCAACAGACAAGGTACTACAGGTGGCCCTATCTTTCTCTTTTCTTCTGTGTCATTATCTTTAGCAGAAATTGTTAGTTAGCACAGGGAAGGAACATTATTAGTAAGAGAGGATATCCTGTAGTATCCTATCCTAGCCCTATCCATAGGTTTCCTTGGCCATTCATGTTTCTGAGAACGCCACTGCCTTCTTTCTTCATTTGAAGTAAGTTCTGGTTTGAGCTGAAAGCATGTCCTGTCCCTGCTGTCACAACCCCTGTTACTCAGTCATGGTGTAACATACTTTCCCTTATATGTGCGGTGAGTGTTGCTGAACCCCTGGGCATTCTGGGCCCACCAGAATTCTATGCTTACGAGACTTCATGTGTGCAAATGGAGTGGCAAGAAGAGTGAACTGCCTCTTTCCCTCTGATCCCATGCATGCTTCATGGTCCCATTAGATTTCATTTACAAAAGGTCAAAAACAAGATTATTAAGAATTTTGAGTGAGCACTAAACCAGGCGTGGCGCCCTTTGTGCTCAGAGCCCTGGGCCACTGCAAAGTTGGCTCGCCCATGATGTAAACTCTTCTGCAAGTAATGACTATTACATTTCTCCCCTTCTCTCCTTCCCCCCTCACTTCTTTCTAGTTTTATCACAATTTGCCAGTGAAAGCAGTAGATAGCTAATGAGTTACAGATGTTCGATAATAGTAGCAATATTTGGCATTCTATTCTTGCTACTGATCACAGTGTCTAAAATTTCTGTTATAAAAGAACATTTTTGCTGTATTTCTGCTACATAAGCTTTTAACATTTAAAGTCATTTCTTTTTAAAAAATGTATTTATTTATTATTATTATTTTTTATAAACATATAATGTATTTTTATCCCCAGGGGTACAGGTCTGTGAATCACCAGGTTTACACACTTCACAGCACTCACCATAGCACATACCTCCCCAATTTCCATAACCCCACCCCCGATCTGACCCCCCCTCCCCGCAGCACCCCTCAGTTTGTTTTGTGAGATTGAGTGTCATTAAGGTAATTTCTTTCTGTTCCAAATGGGTTTTTTTTTAAATCATAAATATATGTTGAAATTTATTCAATACTTTTCCCAGACCAATTGACCTCAGTATATGAATTTTCTCCTTGGTCTTTAATATGGCAAATTGCATTCATTGATTTTTCTTTTTCTTGTTGTTGTTAAACCATTCTTGTCTCCGTGAGATAAATTTTATTTAGTCTTGAGGTAATTAAAAAAGTACACTCTTGGATTTAGTTAGTTAATAATTAAGGTTTTGTTTTGTTTCAATTCAAGTAGCCTCCACATCCAGCATGGAGCCCAATGCAGGGCTTAAACTAACCACCCCAAGATCAAGATCTGAGCTGAGATGGAGAGTCAGATGCTTAACTGACTGACCACCTAGGCGCCCCAATACTTTAAGATTTCTTATAGCTATGTTTAAACTGAAATGTGACTATGAAATATAACTTTTTCTCTGATTTTCCTTATTCAGTTGTTAGAACCAAGACTAACTTCATAAAATGAGCTGCGCAAGTTTTGCCTTTATTCCCAACTTCTGGAAAAATCTTCCATTAATACAGAATAAGTCATTCAATTCAAGAGTTTGTTAGAGCCCATCTGTAGAGATATCTGAGTCTCAGGGTGTTTTGGAGAAGTCTTCAGTTTTCCTTCATGCATATTAGACTGTGTTCTCCATTTTTCTTTCCTCAACTTTGCCAAATCATATTTTTCTAGAAATTGTAGTAAGTATTATATTCATATATAATACTTTTTAGTGTTATTTTGACACTATTGATTTTCTAGTTCCATTTCTCTCCCTTTTATGTACATTTTCTCTTTTTTTTTCTATTAACTTTCATAGAGTTTTATTTTATTAATTCTTTTTTAAAAAAACCCTTACTTTTAGTAATCTGTTGCCTTTTTTCCATTCTTTAACTGGCTCATTTTAATTAACATTTGCATTTATCTTTCTTAAATTCTTTTTTATTTATTTGGATTGAATGTCTAATTAATACATTTTCAATTTTTAAAAAATTTCTTGATAATTGTGTGTAAAGCTATAAACTTATCTTTCAAAGCTGTATCAGCATTTCACACATTTTATTATGTTTCTATTGTTGATTAGTTCTAGTATAATATAATATAGCAATTATTAGTGCTTTCCATCACATATTTCTGATCTCTTCCTTTTGAGTTTATGGTAGAACCGCATTTCTCCAATTCTTTTGAAGTTACATATAACCATGTGATTTGCTTTGAGCATGTAAACTGTGAGCAGAATTAACCTCATTTCTGGGCAGAAATAATAAGAACAAGGTTCTAAGTCACTATGATTTCTTTACTCTGCCATAGCAATTGAAGAGAGGCAAAGATTAAATTTCTCTCAATCTGGATTCTTGCATGAGGATCATTTAGAGAAGGGACTCTTGCCAACCCATGGTGGGTATGTTCTAACATGAGGAAAAATCAAACCTTTGCTGTTCTGGGCCACCGAAATTTGGCAATTTCTCATTATCTCAGCATAACCTAGTTTATTCTGAATGAAATAGTTTATGATTTTCTTTTCACCCGAAAGTGTTATTCAGTAATATGTTATATACTTGCTTGACATATGGGTTTTTAAAAGTGTTATCCTTTATTTTATCGTATAAAGGTCTTAAAATACAGTTTGTGTAAACGTGGCGATTCACAGAACTGTACTCCTGGGGATAAAAAATAAAAAATTAAAAAAAAATACAGTTTGTATGATTCCTTTCTTTGGTACAATATTGAGTATTCTTTTATGTTTTAGAACACAGTACATTTTTGTAAATATCCCATGTGTGCTATGAAAATGTATAGTCTCTGCCTTTTGCAAGTAGAGTTATATATGTAACATACATTATATATATAGTACTTTGTGATTTGAATATATATACATATATATATATATATATATATATATATATAAGCAATAGTAGTTCAAAGTTATTATTTGCATTTTTCAGGTATGCTCTGTATCTTTTTATTTTTATCTTATTCTTATTTCATCTTATTCTCATCTGTTTGAATCATCAGTTTCTGAGGGGTACATGCTCAAGTCTCCAGTTTCAATACAGATAGTTGTTACTACTGACATGTTTGCACCATGTGATTTGGAACACACAGGTTTATATTATTGTATCATCCTGCTCTATTGTTTTTTTTTTTCTGACTATCACATTTGTCTGTATGCCTTATAATGTTATTGTCTTACATTTTATTTGATCAAATATGAAGACTATCATATTCATTTTTGGTTTATTTGTGGCTAGTACATTTTTTCTGCTCTTTTATTTTCACTATTTTGGTCTCCCTTTGTTTAAACTATGTCTCTTTTAGCCACACATGGTTAGCTCATGCTTGATTTTAACCAATATAACCATATTCCTTATGGTTATTATTAAGGCAAAACATATCTCTGCCATCTAAGTTCATATTTTCCATTTATTATGCTTTCCTTTTATATCTTTAAATTTCTTTAAAAACTTATTTCCTGTTTCCATTAGATCTATTGAGTTTTATTCTTTCTGACTAAAAGTTACATATTCTTTTCTTTTGTAAAAGCAACAACAACAAAGTAGTTGTTTTTAACTCAAGATCCATTCCCATGTTTGTTTTTGCCATAGATTCCTTAAGAACATCAATATCTGTATCTAACTCTAATAAAGCAAGTCTGTTAGCATGTTTCACCCATCCTTACTCCATTATATCAATTTGTCTGAAGGGCACGTATTTCATGGAGCACTGGGTGTGGTGCATAAACAATGAATTCTGGAACACTGAAAAGAAATTAAAAAATAAATAAAAATTAAAACAACAACAACAACAAAAATAATAGTTTTGCTTTTTACAGGTGTAATGCTTCTTTCTCTTTCTCCCTCTTTTTAAAAATTTTTCTACTTAGAAGAACTATTTGATCACTTTCAATTCTTAGCATCTTATAGATGTTTCTGATCTACTTATCCTTTTATTTTTATTTGTATATTTTCTTAAGTAATTTCCCTTGAAGTGAGGATAAATAAGGAAAAATAATCTGAAGCCCATATGTTTGAGAATATTTTTTGTTACATCCTCATATATAAGAGACAATACCCTTTAATATGAAATTTAAGATCCTAAGTTATTATCCTTTGAAAAAATTCTTCTACTTCCTGCCTCTGAGTTGCTGCCAACTAAAATGATAGAAATTTGATTTTTTCCCATATAAATTATTTTTTTCTTACTTTTGGAAGAATTTTAAATAATTTCTTTGTCTTTGATTTCTCTTAGGTCTCATTATAACACATTTAGGCATACTACAAGCCTTTTAAATCTAAACTTTTTCATCTATTGTTAATGAAAAGCTCATCTCTTGTTAAACTGGAAGGTTTAATCATGATTTTTTAAATGTCTTCCTTCTGTATTCATTTCTTTTATTGTGGCAG
Organism: Mustela nigripes; assembly: GCF_022355385.1. Classification (NCBI taxonomy): domain Eukaryota; kingdom Metazoa; phylum Chordata; class Mammalia; order Carnivora; family Mustelidae; genus Mustela; species Mustela nigripes. Next base: position 56,744,402 of record NC_081566.1, read on the forward strand.
CTTCATTATCTGCACACTGAAACTTCTACTTATACCTTCCATATCTTTTAGCTTTTCTTGTGTATTTTGTATAAAAGAAAGGAATCTTTTCTTAGTGTCTGCTTACCCAGTGTCTAATTTCACAGCTTTACCTCTTCTGTCATTTATACCATCTATTGGGTTCCTTACTTCTGCTATTATGTTTGTTTATACTTAGCAAATCTACTTGGTTTTTTTTTAGGATCTCTTGCTCTTGATTGAACTTACAAATATCTTTGTCTCTTGGCGTTGTTTATTGTGTTTGTTTTACATTATTGATGTGTCCATCCCAGTTATGCTGTTTCAGGAGATACATTTTCTTTGGTTGGTGGTTTTATTCTGTAGTAGATCCATTCCTCAGGTAAATAACTGTAGCAGTCTGAAAGTTCACGTTCCCCAGGATGTGCCACCTACACAGTCAGGTGGCATTCTCCAGCGATGGGCTAAAGGTTAAGTCCTGGTGTGTCTCTCGTTCCCTGCAAATTAAAAGGAAGGGAAGATGATGAGATCCAGTCTGGAGAGCCGTTGGCACTAGGAAAACATACGCAACCACATCCATTGCTTCCACTCCACCAAGCAAGCCTTCTGATCCTGGATTTAACTTTAGTCATTCATCAAGTGACTTCATAATTTATTAGGGTTGGATGTGGGAGTGTCAGGTGGGAAAGAGGTGTAGAAGTGATACTCAAGGGTGGGTAGTCAGGCATCTTCTGGTTTTCATCAGCTTATCACCCCACAGAGGTTGTTTTTTTTTTTTTAAGATTTTATTTATTTATTTGACAGACATCACAAGTAGGTAGAGAGGCAGGCAGAGAGAGAGAGGAGGAAGCAGGTTCCCCACAGAGCAGAGAGCCCGATGTGGGGCTTGATCCCAGGACCCTGGGATCGCAACCTGAGCCAAAGGCAGAGGCTTTAATGCACTGAGCCACCCAGGCGCCCCCCCCCCCATACTCTTTTTACTCCCCTGATAGTACCTTGACAAGTGACCAGGGCAGTTATTGCTAATTTTTATGGGCTTAAGCATCTAATTACTGCCCCAGGCAAGAGAAAGTTATAAGCCTTTCCAAAAATTAATCTCTCACAGCTAGTCACCGTTTCTTCTAGCTTTTCTTCCCAGGTATGCAGATATATTGTCTTTTGAAGTCAACAGACCAGCAAATTTGACATTTAGAGCTAACATAGACCTAACTGGTTTCTGATGACTTTAAAATTTTCATTAGAAGCAAAGAAAGAATTCTGTGAAAAGAGACAAAGCAAACATTTTAGGAACAAAAGGAAGAAACCTAACCTACAGAGCCATCCAATTAAGACTGCGACTGGGTAAGTGACTCAGGCATGTCATCTGGCTCGGAATGAAATGTGATTTAAATTCTTCCGTAGGACTGACTTACCCCAGAAGACTTAGCTGGGTTTGGGAACAGTTGGTATGTTATGTGAGAGAACCCCTTTTAATTTATGAAGCACTTCATACAAACATTATCTCTTTCATTTTATTTTTTAAACACTATCCCTTTTCTTCCTTATAATAATCATAGGCTGTAGGCCAGACTGGCAGGATTCCCATTTTACAGATGAGTAAGTCCAAAGTTGGTGACTTGCGCTCACCGCATCATTGACAGTGGGCAGGAACTGTACTGGAACACAAGTTTTTCTGCCACTCCACAGATATCAGCACATTCTCTCTGAGAAAGAACATGGCCTCCCTTATCAGCAAGCAAATAAACAAAAAATTGGAAAAGGCTTGATGATTCATTTAGACAGAAAAGAACATGCAGCGTGTGGAATTACCCTGTAAAAATATCTGCCTGGATGATGGCCAGCTGGAAATTTAGTGTTAGGCCGATGGAGAGGTGTAGGGAACTCAGTGGAAGGCAAAGGAAGGAAAGAGACGAGAGCGAGCGAGCCATCAGGAAAGAGTGATCTCAACAAGTACTATTTTAGGAATCTCCTTTCCTGTAAGTTTTATTCCACAAGATTATAAAAGCTAACTCCAGCCTGCAGATTTTTAAACAGGAAAACATCCCCTTGGTTTGCTTTCTGACCTAGTCCTCTCCATATAACTCAGTTCATCCAGCACACAGAACACCAAAGTTCCATTTCTTGGAGCGAAACTGTAAAATAGTTCTGGTCTTTCCTATGTGGTTTGTTTACTGGGTTACGGTTGGTTTCAGCTTATCAGTTCTGCTGAGCAAGATGCTCTGAGCAATCTTCCTGAAGTTTGTCTCTCAGCAGACAGCTCTCCACTCCCCACTACCTCATTAATGTCAGAAATTCTGAGGTGAGGTGTTGCCAAACCGTGGCTCTCAGAAGGAGAAAGAAAGGGGAGGGAGTGAGAGAGAGAGAGAAAAAACTCTTCATTTCCTGTAGATACACACAGTCCATTTTTTCTCTTCTCCCTGAAATCCCTTCAACAAAGGAGGAAAGATGTCCTCCACATTGATACGGCCTAAAGCATAAGTCACAGTCCTGAGAACAAAAGAAACACAGAAAAAGAAGCAAAACCCCTCGAAGGTTATGGTTAGAAATTACTCCAAAGATAGGTCTTGTGGATTCCGCGTTGCCCCACTTCCTCTTGATGTACATAGGGTTAAGGATTTATGTTTGTGCCTGATGGGAAGAGAACGGCCTGTGCCTGAAGGAGTGAGGGTGTGGATGTGGGAGACAGAGAGTGGGGAGAGGAAAGACACACAGAAACGACTGTGTCTTCAGAGATGCTATTTTGGATTGTGAGGTCACTAAACACAGAACAGATGACAAGGAGGGAGTTTAGGCTGGCGAACCCCATGACTGTCACCTCTCCAGGACCGGACCCACAGCTGAACCCAGTATGGAGGATGAGAAAGGATAAGTACTCTAAAACACCAACCTGAGTGCAGGGCTGGGGTGAGTCCTGGACAATCAGAGAAAACTGAGCAAGCTTTCTTCATTATAATAACAACAACCAATAATTGTATTGTTCTTATGATGTATCAGGTATTACCTTACAATTCTAAGGACGTTACATATACTCAATCATTAACACCCAAGAATAGCTTCTGGGCTGGGGGGGAGGGAGGGTGCTCTAATAGTGTTCTACAGTGTTCTACAGGTGAGAAGACTGAGGTGCAGAGAACTGATGTCATTTGCCCAAAGACACACAGCTCGTGGTGGGACTCACACTGGCTCTGGAGTGTGTTGTCCTACACTCCATCTTACTACTTCCCTGAGCTTGTACTTGTGTTATTCAAAATGGTGAAAAGTCCGTAACACTTTCAGCAAAAGGGGGACATGCTTACGTAAACTAACTTATAACCAAAGTTTTAGAGTCATGAAAATTTATGTTTTAGAATAATATCTAATAGTGCAAGAGAGTCTCTATGAGGTGGTATCAAACGAAAAAGGACAAGATAAAATAACACAGGGTGTGACCTCTGCTTTGCTTAACAACAAAAAACTTGTACCTGTATCCATATGGTCTGTCTCTGAAGAGAGAGGCATAGAACAGAAATAATAGAAAGAAATCCACCAAAATAGTTGCAGTGGTTAGTTCCAGACAATGAGATGAATGGCAATATGTATTTTCTTCTTTAGACTTACAGGTTTGCCCCTTTTCTAAAACAAAAACAGAAACAGAACCCAAGACAATGTATTTACGATAGAGAAAAAAATTCACTGTACAGGGAAATGATCCAGTTGAATCTTGACATCTTTTCCATGAAGGGCATTTTTCCCCTGGGGTGGCTGTGTCTGCTGCTGGCTGCTCTTCACCACGGGGAGGGGGTTCTCCTGGCCCTCCTGGCCCTCCTTTTGCCCATCCATTGTCCTCCCTATTCCATGCGAGCTCTCTACCGACTTATGTCTGTCCACAGAAAGGAGCCCTGTGGTGAACTCTGGGATGCTGGAGACTTCTTTGCAGCAAGGTTAATCACCTCTTAAATTACGGTGCTTTGAAGTTTTGGTTTTGTGTCTCAGATTTCTGTTCACAAGGCAGAGGTGTTACGTGGGGGCTGAAACTAAGTAAGATAAGCATGGCGATGGAAGCAAAGAATTGGACATAAATAATAACAGGTAGAGAATATTTTTGTGTGTGAGCCAGGAACAACAACAATGAAAAAGAATATGAAGTCTTTACATCAGAGAGATGTTCTGCCGACGCTTGTTCATTCATAAACAGTTCAATAGATCATCAGGGAAATACATCTTTGGGTCTGTCCCTGCCCCTCGTCTTCTACTGAATGTTCCTTTCCTGACGAAAGATTATTTTACTATCTTTACTATTTGCGGAGTTTTCTCTTTAGTGTTATATAATATGAATCCTTCCCTCTGAACTGAAACATGCTTTTGTCTTGTTGTTATATTCAGCAAAACTATCCCCAGAAGGCAGCTGGCTTTTGGCTCTCTGAGGTGAACTAAGGCATTAATTAATGGATCTGTTCCATGGCTCTTTTCATGAGAAATTCACGTACATAAACCTTTAGGATCAAATAGGACCCAGACGGATTCTCGAATTCCCAAGCCACCCACAAGCCATTCTGATGATCGCTGGTGTGACTGTCACCATTCTTCAGATGACAGAAGGGAGATCCAGCTGAAGAGGAGGAAGAAGGGAGCAGCTTAGCTAGGAACAGACCCCTGGTCTGCCTTTGAGTTCCCAGCAAATTGGCGTTGTACCTATTAACACCAGAACCTGGCTGTTCATCTAGAATCTGCACCAAAGCAGTTGACATCCTCAGAAAGAAGAAAAAAGAGATCAGGTCCTCCAGGGACTGACCGTGGTTCTGCAAGCTTGTTTCCCATGTACTAGAAGGACCGAAAGTGTCCCATGCAAACCTCCCGTGACCCAAGTCAGTCTTGACCAGATGTGGAGCGAGCACCCCCTGCCTCCAGGCAGCCCATGAACTAAAGTCCTCAGTGCCTCTTGGGCCCAAAAGCATAAATCATCGATTTTCTATGAATTAGGGATTACTGCTAGATCGTGTGCTTTCTATTAATAGATCTTCATAAATGCTGCAGGTGCAGCTGCGGCTCCTCTTTGAAGTACTGCTTAATCGTCCCCTTTCCAAATCCTCATAATCCAACCCTCATAAAAAACCCCGGGGATTATTGATTGAGAGGGCCTCGGGGATCCCTAAAGGTGCTGCAGCTCAGACGCCCGTCGGTCCCCGTCCCCGAGGTGGGGCCGCAGGCCCGGGAATGCGCGCCAGGTGCGGCGGTCCTGCGGAGCGCACTCCTCCCGGGCCGCGAAGGGGCGGAGCCCCGGGCCGGGGAGGCGGGGCGACCGTGCCCGGGGCCGCCCCGCTTCAGCCTCTGCTTCACAACCTTCAGCCTGTGGATCTTCCCCTCTGCCCGGGGCCTTATTTAATAACTGGCTTCAGACAATATTCTTAGGAACCAGAGTTTTTTTTTTTTTTTTTTTTTTTTTTAACTCTAATGCATTAATGATCACCAATTTGAATTAAAACAGTTCAAGTTGTTCAAAGTAGTCAATCTGTTTAGATTATTTTAATGACTTTAAGTGAATTAAAATTTCACTTGTTGAATAAAATAATCTCTTTACTGTAGTTTTCTGTGCTGATCTTCTGTGACTCCCCCTCAGGCCCTGGCTTCTGAGTCAGGCCGTGCAGGGCCACGCTGGATAAGACTGATGAGTTCGTGAAGTTCCCACATCTGGAATGCCTTTCCCTTCCCTCTCTATTAGATGAAGTCTTGGCTCAAATGCCACCTTCCTCGTGGAGCCTTCTGGAGTTTCCAGGCAGACTGAATCCCCTCATCCCTTGCTGTTTCCATAATACCTTGCTGTTGCTTCTGTCCTAGCACTATATGTATTTGACTACATTTTATTAGCCGTGGTGTTCCTTTATTTGGCATAGCTTTTAACCTCCTGGGTTCCAGGCACTGGGCTAAGATGCTGAAGACAAAGTTGAATAAGACAGGGTGCCTGATTTTGAGTAAAATACAAGGTCCTGGGAGAATGACATGAAAATAGTTGAGTAGAATCTGTTAAGTGTTACATAAAAAGCACTCTGAGGTCTTCGGGAGGGGGTCACCAGCCCACTCTGGGTTGCAAAGACTTGAGATCTGCCCTGTTGGGAATACCTCGTAGGGTGTCTGCCACTTACCCTGCTTGATAAACCTTAATGGAATCACTGGTGCAGCTTAAAGACGATTTCACAGGTTGGAGTCCCAAGTGGTGCGCATGGGAAGATGCACAAGGCAGATCACTTGAACATTCTGTCCTCCTCTCTCATCAGTGAAATGGGTATAATAACCACCTTCTGGCCTGTTATCAGAAGTAAACGAGGAATCGTAAGTGAAAGCAATTTGAGCACCAAAGAGGGAAGCAGAGGTAATGTCCAGATGTGAATGATACTATCTCCATGACGCAGTGATTCCTTCTACTGGAAGTAACTCCGTGTGTGAAACCTCATGAGCTTAACTACACGATATGGAAAACCAAAACCGTGACTGTGTTAGGACAGTCACAAAGGGACGGGAAGTCCTGTTCCTCCACTCCTCCTGAGCATTGGCCCATATGTTATCTGTGTTTCCATGGCGACCACTGGGCTCAGAGATTTGAGGTAACTATAAATTCTCTTTGAGGTGCAGTTGGTCGGTTCTATTTTCTGGAGAACAGAATCAGTGCCCGAACATATCTTCACCTCTTGGGAAGAATTTTCCCACTAGTTTTTCACGGTCTGATGGCAATACCTCCTATCGGACGCAGAATCAGCCAGACGCGTGTAAGCGTGCGAGGTGGGTTTTGAGAATTGCTGTCACGTTCCGATTTCTTCTCATTGCCTTGATAACTATGGCCCGTGTGAGCTTGAGGGTAGACAAATCCATCATTGGTTTAAGCAGCTTTCTACTGCACCGTAGTGCTAAAAATCACAAAATTAATCAGCTGGTAGAAAGACACCCTTGGAGGTGTATGGGAGGAAGAAGATGTGAATAGAAAGGAACGCGTTTGGACAGGGATCTATTCGTCATTGCGCCTTCAGTGCCTTGTGGGCCTACAAAAATAGGGGAACGGGCCATAGAGTGGAATGCTGGATGAAGGGAGACAAAGGCTTCCAAGGAAAGAGACGATGTTTTGTTTCTGACAGTAATGTCTCCTCCAATGAAAGTGTATTTGGCAGAATGTTTGGCCGTTCTTCCCATTTGGAATACTGTTTGTTCAATGAGGTAATACGCAGTGAGAAAAAAAGCCCCATGTGGCCTACAGAAAGAAAGAAGGAAGGAAGGAAGGAAGGAAAGAAAGAAAGAAAGAAAGAAAGAAAGAAAGAAAGAAAGAAAGAAAGAAAGAAAGAAAGAAAGAAAAAATACTCTTTTCAGTGTGTTCAGGTGCTCCTCGATGTATGATTCAGACAGAAACTGGGTTTAGTCGGCATCGTTCATTAGCCTCAAAATGTGCTTGGCCCACAGGGCGGGGGTGGGGGTGAGGCATGGGGTTGGGGAAGGGTGAGGCCAAGGAACCAGGCAGTAAGGGCTGAGGAGTGCGGGGTGCGCTTTGGGGCGGAGCCAAACGGCCTGGCCTGGCCTGGCAGATCTGGAAACCATCTGCTTGCCCAGTACTTTCTTCTTGCTACCTCGCATAACAGGCTTGAGCCATTACCCTATGTATGTCCTCTGGCTTTTGTGAAATTGCTCCTTGACGGCAAAACAAGAAAGAAGGAAAAATACCCGGGAGTCCCTTTTGGACCGGAATCTGAAAGCTGACCAGACCCTGTGGTCCTGGCTGAGTGAATAAAGGTACTTTAGAACCTCGACCTTTTAACCCCTTCCTCCCCAAACTGGTATTTTAGGAGCAGCCTCCCCCTCCCCCACCAACACACACCCACTCCCTCAATGGTGTCTCTATATTCTTTAAATTAATTTGCTGGCTGCAGAATGGTCTGAGGCCCTGAAGCAGACGTTTTTTTATAGAGTTTGTAATACAGTTTGACTTTTGGATGTCTGTGAATATAGTGCTTGCAAGAAGCTAAAAACAAAACAACAACCAAGTACCTGTTAATTGTCATTACATATGGTACTCAGAGCTGAGTGTAAGATATCCCACTATTGTTGAAAATATTGACACTTAAGCCTTTCTGCTTAGGAGGTTACTTTGGGGGGAAGGAAAGATTTCTGGACCACCTGGCCCTAACGGGTCCCCACCAAGCCTCTTTCCAGAGTGAATAGGATTGACTGCCTTCCCTATCAATAGGATACTGATTAGGCGGTGCTAGTTTCTAACTCAATGGGATATGTCAAATAAATGGGTTAGAATAGAATTTAGAAGATTAATCCTCCTGGAGGCCGGGTTGTTGACCACCCAGAGGAGGAGACTTGCACAGGTAATCAGCAGTGTTTCTGGAGTTCTCTCTGAGAATAACGATCCCCAGGGACTCCCTCAGCAACCCCAATTATAAATCTTTCTCTGTAGGGAAACATGCATGAAAGAGAGATCCATGTTTTCCCAGAAAGACAAATAAAAAGGATGGAAGGTCTGATCCCTTCATGTAGCATTGCACTGTGACTCCCTGACATGGATGCGTTTTCTTTGTAATAAAGAAATAACCAAGAAGAAGCATCCAAAAAAAATTCATAGTGCTCTTAGCAAACACTTGTGTGCTTTCTTCTTTGAATTGCCTTTAGGGACGCATTTCTCTTCCCCCTATGCCTTGAAAGGTAAGCGGTTAGAAGGGCTCATTTGACTTCCTGATAACCATCTGGGAGTGTTTCTAGTCTTTCCGTTACCACTAATTAGGGGCAGATCAGGGTCCTCAAGGGAGCTGAGCTTCTCACTAACTCGGTCCAGTACCATCCAGAAAGGAGGCAGGACTCTTACAAGCTGTCCCAAGTCACCCAGGGAAGGTGGCAAGTTCCCCGGGAAAGTATCAAATGAATCTGTTAATGAGCCAAACACTAGGAAAGAGGGTAAGGAAGGTGGGCTGTGTGCAAATCCAGCAACTGAATGAGCTGAAGGAAATGGAGGATTTATTTATCTGGTTCGTAAAGGAGTGTTAGTGTGAGGGTCTCTCATTTGGGTGGAAAGCACTTTCAAGCCAAATCTTTCACGCTAAGATGTGGAATCTCAGATAAGCCGAGGGCTTCAGAGTTTACACTTATTAAAAAAAAAAAAAAAAAAAAAAAAAAAAAAAGAGGCATTTTGACCCTCAAATGGATGAATATTACAATGTAAACTAGGGTTATTATTTATCTACGTTGAGATTTTTTGTCCCTTTTAAGTAAGAATTTATCCTGCATTAGGCTCAAAGTTGACTGGAAAAAACTCCGAGAGCAGTTTATTCAAACTCTGTTTTACAAAGAGAAGTTAAGTGGCATGTCCAAGTTCATACGAATGAATGTAGTATTGGGTTAAGAAATGATATGGACTTACCCTATTTACTGTGTGCCAATGATGTAATTTCTACCATATTATTCTGTGATTTTATTTGTCCAGTTTGTTTTCTTCTCTTTCTTGCCTCTGCCACCCACCCATCTGGCTTATTTTGAGGATTTCAAGATACCGAATGCACCTCTGCTTCCCACTATGTGCCCATCATTGTATTCTTTCCCTCTACTGTTGATTTGCTCATTACTGTAGGAGCTCATTCTTTTTTTATTAACAAGTAGCTTTTCAAGGCATATACGGCAATTTGTTTATACATTCTCTGTTGGATCCCAGTTTGGGGAACCTATTCTGGTTTGAGGCTATTATGTATACAGATGCTATGAACATTTTTGTATATGTCTTTTTAGGAACCTATGTTTTCATTTGTATTGAATAAACATTTAGGGGTGCGATTGACAATTCACAAGGTCAGTGTGTTTTTGATATAGGCTGCCATGTTATTTTCCACAGTGGTCATATGGTCTATAGCCCACCAGCCCAGAGAAAAGGTCCAGTTCCTCCACATCCTTCCCAACTTTCGATGTTGTCAGTCTTTCTAATTGAAGCCATTCAGATAGCCTTGTACTATCATTTCTTTGTGAATTTGATTTGTCTTTCCCCAATGAATAAAAGTAATTTTTCACATACCAATTGGCCATTCATACAACTTCTTTTGTGTTCAGTCAAGGATTTCAAGTCATGTTTTATTGCTGTTTGTCTTTATGTTATCTCATCATAGGGATTATTTATATTATCTGGATAAATGTCAGGTTTTAGAGATAGGTATTGCAAATATTTTCTCCAAATCTTTTTGTTTTTCCTTTATTATTTTTTTAAAGATTTTGTTTATTTATTTGACAGGGAGACACAGCAAGAGAGGGAACACAAACAGGGGGAGTGGGAGTGGGAGAAGCAGGCTTCCTGCTGAGCACGGAGCCCAATGAGGGGCTCGATTGCGGGACCTGGGATCATGACCTGAGCCAAAGACAGATGCTTAACCAAATGAGCCACCCAGGCATTCCTTTGCTTTGTTATTTTTTTTTTTAAAGATTTTATTTATCTATTTGACAGAGATCACAAGAAGCAGAGAGAGAGGAGGAAACAAGCTGCTTGCGGAGCAGAGTCCCGATGCGGGGCTCGATCCCAGGACCCCGGGATCATGACCGGATCCCAAGGCAGAGGCTTTAACCCACTGAGCCACCCAGGTGCCCCGCTTTGCTTTGTTATTTTTAATGGTGCCTTTGATTAGTAGTTTTTGATTGCAATAAAGTTGAATTGCTCAATGTTTTTATGGGTAGTCTCTTTGTGTCTTGTCTAAAAAATCATTGCCTTCTTTTCTTGTTCTAGAAGCTTTATGAGGTTTACCTTTTACATGTAGGACTATGTTGTATCTCAAGTCAATTTTTGTATGTGACGACAGACAGAGAGGCTCCTTCCCCTAGTCTAACTTCTACCTCCAGAGCAACTGGAATCAATTGTTCTAGTGAAATCTTGTGGACAGCCTAGGCCCTTGTGTTACTCAAAGAAGAAATGCATCAAAGCGCATCACTGAGTCATTTATGACCCTCTTCAGGAATGTATATGTCAACTCTTGCACTTTAATTCATTATTACTTCTTGAATATACCAGATAGTCCAGAGAAGTTGATTTTTTTCCCTCTCACCATGTAATTCTTTATGTTATTCCCTATTTCTGGAAACTCCAATTCTTTTTCTCTATCTGCTGATGTCCCACTTGTCTGTCAAGTCCTAGCTCACATGCTCTTTCTTTCATGAAGCCTATGCTGACTGACCTGTTATATTTCCTTATCATCCTGACTTTTCATAAGCATCTTGCAAACTTTTTAGGGTAGGATGTTGTCTTATTCACTTTAGAAACCACCTAAAAGAGTTAGTTTAGCAAATTACATACAGTAGATGTTCAATAAAGGATTACTAAATTAATTTCATTGTAAATTAGGGGGTTTGAAATGTCATTTTGTTGTTGGGACTTTCCTCTACATCATATCTTGTCTGAGATCATGTGTTTCTTAATATATTAAATAATTCATAGTAGGATACAAGCAAACATTTAAGCAAAGGACAGTTTGGAAAAAGATGCTCTCTCTGATAGGTAAATCTAGACTTTAGGATTTCAGCCCAAGAGACCAGCTTAGGTACATTTACAGATTAATTCATTAAATGTTGCACTGTTGGTAGACAGTGTTGGCCTTTTTGATGAAATTTCTGTTGATCCATTTTTTTTTTTTTAATACATGGGTAAAGGAAAAAAATTCTGACTTGTTTAAAGTAAAATATATTTAAAACATTTTAAAACATGTGTTCATTCAAGGGTTTTATGGTGGTATCCTGCATTCTCAGGCTCTCCTTTCAACTTTACTTGGAAAATCTTCCAGATGAAGAAACCAAGCGTAAGGTAAGGTTTTATGTTCTTTAACTTCATTGAAAGAAAGAATATTTTCCAAGGTTAGGATATTAGAAAAGAACTTGGTTATGGTGCTTGGGTGGCTCAGTCAGTTAAATGTCTGCCTTCGGTTCGGCTCAGGCTATGGTCCCCCTGCTCACTGGGGAGTCTGGTACTCCCTCTGCCACTCTCCCTGCTCGTGCCCCCCCCCTCTTTCTCTCTCTGTCAAATAAGTAAAATCTAAAAACAAAACAAAACAAAACAAAACTGGGTTACTTTAAAAAATCTAGTCCTTATCAGTTAAGGCCTTTGGTATCTTAGGTGGATACCATACATATTAACGTTAGTTGACTTAAGAAAGAAAAGGAATTCACTGGAAGGGTACAGGGTCTCTCACAGAATCAATGAGAACTAGGCTTTGGAAAGGTCAGGAACCAAATACGGAGATCGTAGGAACTAATGGAATGTTTATTTGGGCAACCACCATTAGGATGCATCAGCTTAAAGTCTTTTCTGCCTTTGTCTCATTCATCTCTAGATTAAACCTCTGGAGAGAAAGAGGGGGGCTGGCATGGTCTAGCCTGGCTTGGAGCTCTTGCCTTGCCCTTAGCTGGAGTAAGGGACCATCTCTGGGGTGGACTGGATGATAAGGAATGGCAGGAAGGTTTGTCCTGGGAGGAAAGTCTGGGGAGTGAATGAATGGGGAGTGAATGGTGGGTGGCCAGAAACAACACGTGTCCTGTACAGGTTTTTAAACCCCAGTGCATGGCCTCCTGTGCCAAGTATTTGCTGACCTTTAGTCAGAAACAAATGCTTTCCTGGTAATAAAGGGGATTTTGGAATTTATAATAAATGTTGGCATGTGTGCTTTTCCTGGCACGTATTTGCCTGGAGCTGCATAGAATGAATTAATTTATCTCCACTAATCTGAGTTTCCCACAAAATAAAAGCACAGTGACCACGCCCCCCACCTCCATTCAAAGGAAATAGGGACTCTCGGTACTGTGGGGTGCTGCCATGTTAGCTTATGGTCAGACGCATGTGAGCTCTCACACACAGGTCCGGGGGTCTGGGATTGAGAGAACAGACTGTCAGGGAGTTCCATGTGCCTCTTTTGACTTGGCATGCAGTTTTAAGAAGGCATATAATAATAAAAATAATAATAATATCCATAATAATATTTTAATGAAAGTTTACAATGTGGAAGTAACATATCTCTGTACTTACTAGGTACCATGTTAACCATGCCATGTAATCAGCAAAGAGAGTTTTCTTTAAAAAAAAAAAATGTATTTATTTATTTTAGAGAGAAAGTGTGTGGGGGAGGGCCAGAGGGAGAAGGAAAGAGAGAATCTTAAGCAGACTCACCACTAAGCACGTAGCCCCATGCAGGGCTCGATCTCAGGACTCTGAGATCACGACCTGAGGCAAAATCAAAATTTGGACACTTAACCCACAGAGCCACCTGGGTGCCCCAACAAAGACAGTTTTCAAAGCTTCTCAGCATCTGAAGGCAGGCTCATGAAAGATACATTGGGTCCACCGCATGAGCTCCTGCTCAGGGTTTGTGTCTCCCCTTGTACTGGAGCTTGTGGTGCCTCGCCCCCTCTGCCTTCAGGAGGCAGGGGTGCTCCTCAGGGGATGGGAGAACAGCTGGCTGACAACCCTGTCATAGACCTCCCTGTGAACTGACCTCAGCTCAGGAGATCTGCTGCGCCCACTGGGAACTTACATCCGATGACTAGACAGGTGATGTTGGGATACAAAAGCCTGCAACCCCTTCCCTCCCCAACCTGGGGCCACCCAGCAGGGCCACTCCTGCTCCAGCAGGACCCCTGTGGAGTAGGTTGTGGGATGTCATGACTAGTGACTACGTTGCTGTCTGATTTCTCCCTCTGCCCGGGCCTGCTGCCTTCCCTTCTCCTGCTGGTGTATGGATCCCCACGGAGAGTCACCTTCTCAGGGAACTGGACCTGCACAGCCATATAGCCAGCCCCAGGTAGTATAGTTTTTGTATCTCTTGGGGTAGGGCTGTTTCTGACCAGGTGGCAGGTAGGAAATTTGGAATGGTTCTCTCACCACTGCCATCTTGTCTGATGTCTCCTGCTTAAGCCTCTACTACTCCTCTGCCCAGGACAAAGGGAGCATGCGTGAGCCCACGCTGGCTCATCACAATGTTGGCTGACCATGGGCAGGGTCCCTGGACAAGTGTCCAGGTGTCTGGACTCCATTCTGAATCAGTCACTGGGTCATTGCAGGAGCACAGACCCTCTGACCATAAACCTTTAAACTCTGGCTGGGGTCGGGGCAGAGGCTTAGTCTGCATGTAAATGCAGGACGTTGAAGTAGATAATTTCTAAAAATGCTACGATTTGATAAAAATAACTCTGTGTATGCATATGTAACTCACCTGAAGCTCAGTTTTGAATGAGACGAATATTCAGCTTTAAGGGGTGATGTGCGTGTTTGATAATAGAAGGAAATGTGATTTAAAGCCCATGGTAATGGATTTCCCGTGTCAACCTACCCAGCCAGAGGGTGTCTAGCTTAACCTCCGCTAGGTGTGTGTCTGCGAGAGGGATTCTGGATGAGATTAGCATTTGGATCAGACTTTAGATTAAAATCTAAATCTGAATTAGAATCAGAAATTAGATTTTGTTTCTCTGTGTGGATGAGCATCATTCAATCTATTGAAGGCCTGAATAGAACAAAAAGGCAGAGGAGGGAAGAATTCGCCTCATTGTCTTCATGCCTGCCTGTTTGAGCTCAGACACTGGTTTTCTTCTGTGGTGAACTGAGATTTATGCTATTTGCTCCCCTGGATCTCAGGCCTTTGGACTATTATATTACAGTATAGTAATATTATATTATATTATATTATATTATATTACTGGCCTTCTTGGATCTGTAGCTTGCAGAGGGCAGATCATGGGGCTTCTTAGCATCCATAATTGCATGAGCCACTTCCTCCAAAGAACCTCTTTCTCTATCCCTCTCTTTCTTTCTGTTTGTATGTGAATATGAATATGAATATGAATATATGTGTATTTCTACTATTGATTCTGTTTCTCTGGAGGGACTCTGACTAATACAGGTACTATGCAAATGAATTTAAATCATTTCTATATCTATGAAATCTCTCCCTTTCCTTCAGCAAGAGCAGAAACATAATGTTTCTCAAGGCTCTACAGGAGTCATGACTCACTTATTCACCCACGTCTAAATACTTCAATTAAAGTGGATAAAGAACTTGGCTCAATATTTACTCACCTTTCAAAGGACTCATGTAATTGTATATAAGCTCAAAACAATGTTTTAGGTACAACTGATAAATGAAAATTGGTTCTTTTCTTTAAGTGTATTAATGTAACAGCTACTTGCAAACAACTCGTCTCAAAACGCTAAAAATTCCAGCATTATTCATGGAAAGATTTGGTAACACTATCTTGCCACTGTGCCAACCTAGTCCACTGTCAACACTCCCAGAATTGGGGAGATAAGCAATTATTACCTTTTGGGGGTCCTGTTCAATTCAATGTTTCTTTTAAAAAAGCACTGAAAATAGAACAAGGGATACAAGGTTCTTTTCACTCCAGCTGCTTCCCCTGTTCCCTAGGGAGATCTCCTTCCTTCTTATCCACATCATGTAAAAATCTGCAGGCCTGTTACAGAAGGCCTTTGAACCGACCAGCCTATTTGCTCTTTCCTTTGAAGGCTACCTTGACATAGACCCCCATTTCTCTATTACCCATAGGTCTAGTCGTAGTTCAGTGCCTTTTCCACCAGACCCCAGGGTCTCCCTCATTTCTCTCCTGAGTGTGCGGCAGGGAACACCGGTAGGAAGGACAAGTGTGGAGACACTGGGGCACATCCAACCAGATTCCAGAATACAACATTCACCGTCTTCAGCTCCGCCATTCCTCGGCACCAGCCACATCTCTCTTCTTAGCCCCAGTGGAACCCAGTGGAAGGTCTTGTTCATGCTGCAGGGGGCAGATCCTCTACTCCAGGGACTGAGTTCTCCTAGAGCCAAAGTTCTCAGAGGATGATGGTTCCCCTTGGCTTCTCAGCTTTCTTTATTTTTTAATGGATAACTGCTCCTTTTTTCAAAGCATTCGTTACATCTGCTCCAAGACAAGGTGTCTGACTAAATTACATTTTGTGATGCACGCTGACTGCAAGCTAGTAAAAAAATAACTAGATAAGTAGTAAGTAGGTTTTTAATCAGAAGACTATATTGAACTGGAGATAGTAAAATCCTACATAACGACCTACAGATGCTAAAAATCTATAAATGTGTAGTCCGGGTCAGCACGGTTTACCTTCCTAATATGTTAGGCTTCGTTTTACACATAGTTTTATTATTGAACTTAATAAACTATCAGTTTTATTATGTATAGTATATAACCCCTGGAGATTTACTACAATACTATAATCCCAGCATCTTTGGGAGAGGCAAAAGAGATCTTTTCATGGATGAATATTTTGAAATACCAAGAACCAAAGACATGTTTCTTTGGTAGCATTTATTTTCACTAAGCAACCTGACTTTTGAAGAAAGCTGAATACATCATCACTGAAAATAATATTTCACCTCCCAATTCCTTAAGGAGGTGTCTCCTATGATACAGCCCCAAATGGATCCTTAAAATGCTGAAGCATTTTCCCAGTAAAATTACTACGATTTCCCCAGAATCAGTGTGGAATGAAGTCGAAGGAAAAAGATGGGCTGTACAGAAAAGTGACACCCTTTGCACTACTGCAAACTCCTTGTAGAAACATTGGCTACACATATCAGGAAGGAGAGAAAATATCTTGGAAGACTTTCGGGATCTTGATGGATTTTGCAGACTCTCCTATGCTCAACGGTATATTTAAGCTTATGATTTTGGCATTCGAGTGTCTGATGTGGTTTAGAAAAAAAGACAGTTTGCTGTCATTTGACTCAGTGTTATTCTTGAGAGCGCTCAGTTAAAACTAGGTTAACTTGACTTGAAATCTAACTTGACTAGCCAACAGCCAGAAAAATTATCAAGTTATCACCAATATGCTACAAGGAGAGGTTTGTTTTTGGTTTGACTTGAGACTTGGGTTCACCAGAGGCAAATAACATGTTTGAAACCGAGTCTGTTTCCTGAGAGACAGAAGCAGTGATCAACGTTACCCACACTGACCTAAGGAGGAGAGACTTTATATGAAAATAAATATCACTTTTGCTTGTCTTATCTGGCTGCGTTTTGGAACCATGGAGCTGATAGTCCAAAATTTTGATTTGTTTTTCAGACCAACGTGCAAGCTGAAATTTTGGGGATCTCTTTTTTAGACCAATCCTTGCAACTCAAGCACAAACTCCTTGAGACAAAGATCTGGTCTTCCACTTATTTTGGCCCCTCTTCCCACCTCTCAGCAGCCTCGCACAGCAAGCTATGACAAGGGAATGACATAAATGAGGCCAGAGAACAAGGCGTGGACTCTGTCTCCGAGGACCTCATACCCCATCCTGGTATTTTGGATTTCATTGAATTTTACCCACTGATACTGGGTCTTACCAATTTCGTAGGTGCTTATTTTTCCATGGGAATGTGCGTGCTTTAAGAGCTGAGACTATCACATCTTATTCTTACGTGGGTTGTTCTCAGAGGGTTGATATCTTTAGGAGATGGGTGACAAAGTTACAATGACTAAGAGCGGTAGTGTTTGCCTCAACCATTGGGATAACCATTGCCTGAACCTACACATCCTGTATCTCTTCTCTGGACACAGGTTGAGATGGATTAAAAGTGACCTAAGGAAATTAAGTCATTCTTGTGGAAATGAGCTCATTATGGGACTTCAGTCAAAGGTCCCACAAAATATCTCCTCGAGAAGGGCACCATTGTGAGTGGACAGGACATCACAAGAGGGCATCACAAGAGGGCACTGTGATCACCACTACTTTAGGACAGAGAGGAAAACGGAGGAAAGTCTCAAGCAAGACAAGTCTCATTAGCACAGGTATGGGAAGGATTTGGGGAAGTGTTGTCTCAGGACACAAAATTAAAAGACCAGATATGCCTATTGGGGAAGACAAAATATGATGGGGGATAAAGCATTTGGATAGAGTTAATGCAAATAGCTTCCATTATATTTATTCAGGGAATAGAATTAGGAGATATCTATTAAAATTTGAGGGAATGGATAATAACAGTAAGTATACTTTACAATTACTAAATGCTTTTATACATTATCTCATTTATGTTTGCTTTGTTTGTTTCATTTGGTTTCCTAACAGAGTAAGCACAATTGGCTGTTGGAATTAATTATATCCTTAGAGTGACACAGGATGAAAATAAAATGTTTGATGTACTTGATATTATCATCTTACTTAATGTGTTCCAACAGTATTAGTCTGATATTATTAAAATAAGGAAAAAATTGTTTCCAGTGTTCTACAAATTTAGAAAAAGCCATATATTTCCTTGCCCCTTGGGTAGTTACAATATATGTTATAGTATTAGAGATGCTGAGAAATCTTATGGAAAAGAAACTTGTTTAACTCTCAGTGTTGCACACTTATTTTATCAAAAAAATGTCTTTTGCCCAAACTCTTACTAACAACCTACAGAATGTTAAACTTACTTTGAGAAAAGCTAACCCATATTTATTAGTGAAGGATGGATTTCTAATGGGTACCAGGGGAAATCAAGATATTGGTGTGTTATATTCTGTAAACTGTAAGGCTATATCCAGAAGGATTATTTACTGGGTTTGTTCTTTTGTGACTCACTAAGATTGGATGTCCTCTTTATGGGGGGAAATCATTAACTTTATTAGTCTAGTAGTATATCAGAGACTTACAATGTTCTGGACACTCATCTAAGACTATTACTTATATGATTTTATGTAATCCTCACAAGAAAAGCCCAGGAGGAGATACTATTTATAGATGAAGAAATTGAGACACAGAGATTGAATAACTTGTCCAAGATGGCCCAGTAATGTCAGAGTTGGGACTTGAACTCGGGCTCTTGGACTCTAGGTTTGAGACTTGTAATCACTGTGTTGCTGGCCATCCTCCTCTGGGTGGCTCAGCAGCACCTAGGGAGAAACCAGAAATGCAGTTGACCATCACCGCAGGGAAGAAGGACCATGGAAGTGTGATAATTCAGTCAATGACTGAATTAAACCTAAGAGGAGGGATGTCTGGGTGGGCTCAGCCAGTTAAGCATCTGCCATCAGCTCAGGTCATGATTTCAGGGTCCTGGGATCTCAGGTCATGATCTTAGGGTCCTGGGATTGAGTTTCACATTGGATTCCCTGCTCAGTGGGAAGCCTGCTTCTCTCTCTCCCTCTGACTGTGCCCCCACTCATGTGTACACACACACTCTCTCTCTCAAATAAATAATATCTTTAAAAAAAAAAAGCTAAGAAGAAAAGACAAAGCATGCATTTTCTAAGAGATAGCCAAATGACATACTTTTTACAGTGCTTGAATGTTTCTGAATCTAAGCAAAGGACAAAGTGTTAGAGAAAGCCAGGCTGAGTAGCCAGTCTGAAAGCATAATAAACGATTTCTGGTGGCTTTAGACATTGTTTCTTTGCTTCACGTGCTTTTTAACTGCCTCCAAGGTTACGGCCATAATCCAAGCCCTATCACATATTGTGGGGACTCCTAGCAGAACTAGACCTTCCTGGTCTCCATCTTCCACTCCTGCCTTTGTGATCTGTGCATGCAGAGCAATGGGAGTCAAACTTCACATCTAAGATGCGATTGTGGGTTTCTTAACTTTACCAGGTCATTCAGGGACCCCATCTCAGGGTAAATAAAAAGTTCTGAACATGTCCTAGGAGACCCTACATATTATAGCAGTGTCCCTTTGTTCTCTTACCTTGATTACTGTGCCCCAACCACACCAATTCTCTGGCTGTTCTGAGGACATGCGCAGCAGACACTCCTGCTTTATCTACTCCTAGTTCTTTTTCTGTCCTTCAGATAGCAGCTTGAGAGATGTTCCCTCAGAGTCATGCATAAAACAGCACCCGCCTCTCTTTCTGTAGCCTGTCCTTCCTCGTCTTTATTTTTTCACATCACTAATTTTGCTCGACATCGTGTCATGTATATGTTTATTTATTGTCTATTATGAGATTGTATGCTTCGTGAGGGGCAAGGATTTTATCTGTTTTATCTAAAGGGGTAGTCTGGGTATTGAGATCAGTCCATGGCACATAAAGGGCTTCGCACACACAATTTATTTTTTATTTTTTTTATATACTCAGTAAGTCCCTAACTCAGGAGGATGGTATCCAATAAAAGTCCAAGTCTAGAAGAAAATGGGCTTCTGAGCTCTGTGATTTGGGGGCTTGCTCAGGATGTAGGGTTGGTGAGTGGTTGAAAAAGCGGTTCTGACTCTCTGTCCAGTGCTCCTTTTATTCCCCACACTATCTCCCCATTCCGATGGTTGCTTGATAGGTTTTTTTTTGTGAGGAAAGCAGCTATACTAGAGAGGAGGCTTATGAGGTTTTTACCAGGAAATGATCTGGGCTCCGAAGTGAAGCTGGTCTAATACATTGCACTAGCAGGAATCCCACTCTGCCAACCTCCGACCCCTCCTTCTGAAATATGGCCATAAAATAATGGATCTGTAAACTGCTCTGAGCAATTATGGAGCTCCTGGCGTGAAAGTGGGCTGTCGTTAGCCGGGCTTATGGAGACCAGCTTGCTGCAGTTGGCTCCCAGCCAGGTCGGGAAACTGCCTTCCATTGAGAGGACACAGGTTCAAGGGGATAATTAGGGAGAGTTTTGTGCAAGTTTGTTGATATAAATGTGCTACAGATTAGCCTTTTCCCCTCTCCTTGCTGAGTAACGATCAGAAAGAACAGGTGGTAAGCTAATGGGGGAACATGAAATTAATACTTTGTTTCCTGGTCCCGCCTTTGTTGTTTTTGTAGAGAGGATTTCTTGAGAATCTTCAAACACATTGCAAGCACGGTTTCCCTCCCAGTTTTATTTAGTTTAGTCTAAAACCTTTGGCCCAAAGGGATCTGAGCCATCCAGGTTTTCACATGGAGTTCCCCTACTTTTGTGGGAAATGATCTAGGAATAAACATCTGGGAAATGGAACAATTTAAAACAATATGAAGTAAAACACAAGCCTTTCAAACTGGCTGTTAAACCATAGCCCCATGTCACACTGCAAATGTCAACTCAGCCTTGGTCCAGGCAGTTGGTTCTTGCTGAAGAAATATGCCCAGGAGCTGTAGGTTTTCTGAAAGTGTGTTTCCCCCTGCAGTGTGCTAAGGACCCTATCACTTCCTTCTCCATGCTAGTTGTCAGTCTAGGACAACAAAATGGAACAACAAGCAAACTGGTCCTGCCCTTTATTTTGAAAATAAATGCATTCCTCATCTTTGGACTCAAGCTGCAGCATTCTTTTAGAAAGATCTGAAGACCCAGGTTTTCTTTCTCTAGGGAAGACCCTCAGCAATGAAAATCTGTCCAGTGCTGTGCATTTCTACGTGTGTGTATGTGTGTGTGCTTGTGCACACACGTGAGTGTGTGAGACCAATTCCTTCTTCTTCCATGAGGTTTACACGTACTGTTCTCTCTAATCATATCCCTCTATCCTTGATCTCTACTGCCTCATGATTTTCTACTTAATCACTCAAGAGCTTAGGTGCCTCTGTTTTGTGTATGTCTGACCTATCTTCAGGTGGGAAGCAACACGGTAGAGTTAAAAAAATAAATGGGTGTAAGAGTGATGTCAGCAAGATGGCAGACTGGGAAGCTCTAGGTCCTTGCTTCCTTGTGGATACGCCGAGTAAATGGCAACAAACAGACTGCACTAGTTTTGTGGGAGCTCTAGAAATCATTGAAGAATCTGCAGCAACCAAAACAAAACAAAACAAAACAAAAAACCAAAAAACAAAACCCCCAAAACAAAAAACGCCTAACAACAACAACAAAAACCACATTCAAGATGGTGGACAAAACTGGGGTGTTTTGCGTATCCCTGCCCCAGCCCTTCCCTAGCACAGCATGGTGCAGTCAGGAGAAAGCCACCCAATCCCCAGTTCCTCCCTCAGGATGGAAAGGAGAGGATGAGCTTCTTTACCAGGAAGGGCAGAACTGAAAGAGATATATGAGCATGAATACTGTTCCATTATACAAACATACTTGGATCGAATGCCCCACTGATGGCTTCGTGGAAACCCACATTTCATCCTTTCCCATCACCCCTTTGTCCTGAGAGATAGCATCATCCCCGCCCCCCACCCCCATGCAGCAACCATAAAGACAAAAAGATCTTGGACACCCTCTCTTCTTGCTTATCCAGTCCCCTCCGTCAGCTATAGGGGAAGATTCCAGGAGGAGGATATATAGAGAGAACATTTTATTTTGTTTTTTGTTTTTTGCTTTTTTTCCCCCCTTTTCACTTCAATTTAAAGTCTGTCTTGTCAAAATCCCACCCAGGGAACCCCAGCCTTGGCTGCAGCCAGCCCATGAAGGGTAGTTTTTCAGAGACTAGTTTAGGTTCCAAAACCGTTGTTTATATGGATTTATTTGGAAAAATAAAGCCCTAAAATAGAAGTCCAGGCTTATCATGTGAAGGCCTTTTCCTACCAACTTATAAGCAACACACTGTTTGGTTTATTTTTTCCTTCTCTTTGAGATAGAGTACATTCCAAGAGGAAGTTGATGTCAAGTATTTGAACAAACATCTAAGATTTGAGGATGAACGTTCCTGGGATGGGGGAGGTTTTCTTTAATACTTGATCAGAATTGTGAGCTACCGGCTTGTAGCAAATATTTAAAAAATAAAGAAGAAAGAAAGAAAAAGAAAAAAGCATTTCTTTTCCCCATCAGAGAAAATACCCCTTTAGTAGAAGTCAGGAGGCTGTGAGGACCCAGAGCCTCTGTAGCCTTATTTCTAAGGTACCCCTTTCACCCGAGGTAGCTAGTCAAGGAGCCTGTTGGGCATCCTTCCTGGGGGAAACTGAACCTGAACTAGCATGGTAACAAAAGGGGGCCAACTCTGAGGCTAGTTAGGGAAGCAGGTGACTGAGTGGGGATGGGCTACTGAACATGCTTTTTCTTTGTGTTTGTCTTCCTGGAAAGAGAAATGCGGATGTCTCACAATGTCTCCATGTAGGGAGGCAGAAACTGTCACCGTGGTGGACCACTGACCTGCACAACAAAGAGCCCTTTGGTGGAAACTAGGGTGTGTGTGTGTGTGTGTGTTTGTGTGTGTGTGTGCATGGGCGCGCGCGTGTGTGTGCACGTGCAGGTGTGTTCCTGCACATGTGCAGGGAGCTCAGTGCACCTGTGTTAGGGAGCTCAGGTTCTTACTGGAATCACCATTGCCTTACAAGCTGTGGTGACTGGGTGTAGAAATCCTTTGAACTCGGTCTCAGCTTCAGGGTGTTTGTGCGGAGCAGAAAGGGCCCGAAACCCGACTGTGTCAACCAGCCAGTTTACAGTCTGGGGAACTGATGGCTCCTTTGAGAAAGAGTGAGAAAGATGGAGAAAGATAGCATCAGAGGATCAAAGCTGCTGCATTTTTGTGGTTCGATGGAGATGACAGCAGAGAGGGAAGAGATAAAATGTTAAAAACCTCCAACATTCCACTTTGGGCAGCCCCTCCCTTTCTGGCCACAGGGACTGTGTTTTGGCAAGCACTGCCCAGCAAGGATCCGTCAGTGAGCCAGTGGCCTAAGAGTTAGGACTTTGAAACAGCAACAATAAAAAAAAAAAAAACAAACAGAGAAAACAAGTTGTAAACCTTGAGTCCACAGGCGCTCCCAGGAGATGTGCCTTCCGCACTGCCTCCCGCGGCCATGTCCCTCCCGGGGGGCCTGGAGAGGCTTCTGGGAGAACCCGGAGCTCTCAGGCCAGGCACAAGGAACTGCTCCACTTGTAGCCAGAATCCGATCTGGTGGTTTGAGGTGGGGTAGAGAGAGAAATGAGACCCAAGGGGGTGTGGAGACAGTAATGTCCTGCCACCCAGGCAGGATGCATCCTGGGTCCCTGCATGGATTTTCTTCCCTAGAAAAGCTTCAGAAGCAACCAACAGAGGGGAAGTTGGAGACCGTTTTGGCTGGGGGAGCAGCCAACAGAGCCATCAGCAAACAGGGCCACTGTGTCTGTCATTAATGAACTACAGGGACTGAGGGCTCCCTTCTCTTGGTCTCTTCCTCTTCATGAACACATGGGTGTCCTTTCCAGACCCAGAAGTCACTAATTTCCTTTCCTTCTTATTTACTGATCTTGATGTACGTTCCCCTTATGATATTACTGATTATCAGGAATCTGGGGAAAAAGCTAAGATCTACTGGTGCTTGGTATGGTCAGTGCTGGAGAACTGGGGGACTGTATGTAACAAAGTGTGTCTGTAACAAGTCTGTCCCATTCGGCTCCTTCCCTGGAAGTATCTCTCAGGGGCTGTACAACATATAAAATGAGTTCAAAGATTACTGCATGTTCTGCAAAAGAACACATTTTCCTTTAAGTTATCTTCATGTTCAAAATCAAGATCACTTCTCATAGATGCCACAGGCCCTAGTGTATCATATAGTGTCCACCTCCAGAAGCATCCTTTTGTCACAGGGAAGTCCAGAGACAGTTATTTTAGAGGTATGGTCTACAAGTTTCTCTCTGCCACCGAGTAATAATCAGACATGTCCGCTGTCAACTGCTCTAAGTGCTCAAGGAAAATGATTTGGAAACATAGTCTATGAGCTTCTTGGCTGACAGTTGTAATAGGTAAATGCTATCCCCTTTATTTGTGATTACGTGTCTCTTCAACCAGGACCTTCTTATGTCTACAGAGACTGTTTTGTCTTTTCTAGAACGCTGGGTTACATTTGAAAGAAGCACCAGGCTTTATATTAATACCAAGGCTTTGAAACCACAGTAGTTAATGACTCAAGCAGCTGCCTTTCGTCGTCTTTAATAGTGACCTCTTTTCAGGAATAACTACCACCTAATACCTCCCTCTCAAATACGAGGTCAACAGAGAGTCATTTGACTGATTTTTCCATCAACAAGCTGGGGAATTGGGGGTTGGCACCGACTGGTTATATCCATTTCTTTCTTCAGCCTCTCCCTTGCCTGTGTCTTAATATTTCTCCGATGAATACTTGTTGCCTCAGGTCACAGAATAATGATAGCACTATTCAAATCTTGTCCTACTAAGGAAAGGCACTGACCTCCCCCACCCCCGCAGCATACACGCAGACCATGAGCTGATACCATCTTTGTTATAAATACGGACTCTGGATATTTAAATGTTCGTGTTTAGCCTCCATATTCTTTCATCACTCTTTTGCCTTTGTCCGTTATGAAATGCCTGCAATTTCAGTCCACATCAAAGCATCCAGTCTCTTGGGAGGAATGTCAGGGAGGTCAAAGCTTTTATTCCTTGGGTAACTGACTCATTGGGGCCAATACTTGGGAGCAGACAGTGGTTGTTCTGGCATCTGAGCTAAGCATACCAGAGTGTGAGCCCATTACTCAGAAGGAGTCACCCCAAACCAGGAGATGCCTTCCCGGAAGAAAAAAAAACGAAGTCAACATAAAGTGTATGGTTCCAGAATGTTCTTGTCCAATTGGAGTCATTGCCTTTTGCACCTCTGACCAATACCCTTCCCAGGGCTTCATGCTCAGAAACTTAGGAGTAAGAGACACTCTTTCCTGCACGGGGGTGGGGGTTGGAGTGAGGGGGTGGGGGCTGGCTGGCCGCCCCCATGTAACCATGGAGATAAAAGGCTCACGCTCCCCTAGCCACAGCTACAGCTTGGGCCTTCGCACTTTTCTAGTG
The DNA here is from genome assembly GCF_022355385.1 of Mustela nigripes. Classification (NCBI taxonomy): domain Eukaryota; kingdom Metazoa; phylum Chordata; class Mammalia; order Carnivora; family Mustelidae; genus Mustela; species Mustela nigripes. Next base: position 56,769,971 of record NC_081566.1, read on the forward strand.
TTGACTATTGTTTATGTGTTATATATGCTCAAGCACAAGTCACTGATGAGTGTATTTATAGGTGGAACTGTGTAGTATTTAAGAGCAAAGGCTTTGAAGTCAGACATTTGTGGAGTCATATTTTATCTGTTTGCTAGCTGCGGCAGCACAGGAGTGTTTTAACTGAGCCTCATTTCTCTCATTTGTAAGATGTTGAAAATTGCCTCTCCTTCATGGTTAAGTGTGACAATTCAGAGAGATAATGTCTGTAAAATTACAGCCATGGCATTGTGCCTAATTCTAAGCATTCAAAGTAATAGGTGCTTTTATTATTAATAATACTGATATTTTGTGATTATGTGAAAGCGTTTCATTTACAGAGCTGTATACTGAGAAGGTGTTCTGACCTAGAAGATAATGTATTTTCTTTTTTGTCTGAGGGTGAGGGCCCAAGAAATTTACTCCTCATCATAATCAAATTTAGAGTTTTTGTGTGTGTGTGTCTTACTTTACAGCTATATGGATATGATTCTACCCACGTTGTCAGGAGTTTCATCAACGAATTTAATTCTTATTCTGATAATATGGAAACCATTTGATCTTTTGGGGAGAGGCAATCAATTATTCTTATTGTCAAATATCAAATTAGGCTGTCTTCTTTACTGTGAGATAAATAGATGTTTCTAGCCTTAATGAAAATAATGCCAGTTACCCAGAATGGTTTTCTGGGGGACAAGGTCTGGGGAAAAGTCATAAGCAAAAATACAGAGTGAATTAATGGGTGTTTTTTTTAACCACGTGAACTTTAGTGTAGTTGGTATATAACTTTTGGGAAAATAGAACGTTTCATTTTGTGCTTAGATTCCCTCACTGCTCCCACTTACTACTTTGCAACTTTGAACCAAGTAGGCAATCGGGAAAAAATATTGCTGTGATATATTCCTTCTGAAGAGAGAGGCCAGAATGCATTTTTTTAAAGGGATGGGGGAGCAAAGAGAATTTACATGTTTTAAGGTGTGTGTGTGTATGCGTGTGTGTGCACCCATGTACACGTTCCCAATGGGGAAATAATTCTCCTTGATGATTTAGGACTGCCTATAAAGAACATTTACAATTACACCCCCCCCCTTTTTGCCATGCTCTCACTTTCCAAAATCCATATGTTGTAACTGATATGGGGCACCAACTGCCTTGCCGCACATGTGAATTTAATAGAGGCAAATTTAGAAGAAATCGTTCAAACCTGCCAGTGTATTTTCATCAAGGGCAACATCACCATGTTAATGCTTTTCCCAAGTTGATGGTGAGGCTAGACTTCTCAAAATGGATGATTGAGAGTCCGGGATGCAGACAGGCGTGATGAGCACAGGTGGTGGTTTGGAAGTTGGCCCCCCTGAAACCAGCCCATGCAACCTAAGCTCTCTGGTGTACACAGGTCGCTCCTGTTGCTCAGAGCTCACTCTCCCACCATCACAGAGCTCTTGCCCTTGGGTATCTCAGTAGTGGAGTCGGCAGGCGATGCCTTTTTCCAGCCAGAAGATGAGTCTGCAATTGTCTAATCATGGTTTGCAACACTGTTCCTTTCCTTGGAGGTTGATACAAATCTTTTACATAGTTTTGTTCCTTTCTCTCTAGCTTTATTTTTTCAAAAGATGTATTTATTTGAGAAAGAGAGAGAGAGAATGTACATGCACACAAGTAGGGGGAGAGGCAGAGGGAAAGGGAGAGAGAGAATCTGAAGCAGGATCTCCACTGAGCAGAGAGCCTGAGGTGGGGCTCAGTCTCACCAGCCTGAGGTCAAGACCCGAGCCAAAATCAGGAGTCGAATACTGAGCCAACTGAGCCACCCAGGTGCCCTTCTCCTCTCCTATTCTTTCCAATAAAATTCCTTTTAATGTTCTCCATAGAAGTGATATTTCAATGTAGTATAGTTCTTCTGCCCAGCTTGCTTACCTTAATTCACCAAATATCAGCAGAGGAGCATCTTACTCCCTGCTTTTCCCTTCCAAGACCAGATTTTTGTGTTCACAAGCTCCATTTCAAGCTGGTCTGAGTACCAAAGACTGAATAATGGTGACAGGCATTTTCATATGTCTTATTCTTTTGTGCATTAGAGAGGTCTAGACTAAGTATTATTACATCGTTGCACCTTATACACAAAGATACTGCATCTCAAAGAAAGGGAGTTTGCCCAAGGTCACACAGCTACTTATTCAGTCAGCATTTAAAACCAGGCCTTTTGTCTCAGAGTATGTATGTGTTGCTTCTGCTAGACCATGACTACTTCTGAGGGCCTGTGGTTCTGAGTTCTACCAATAGATTGCTATGGAGGCATTTATGTGGTTCCTGGGGCTCCAGACCCCTTCTCCTAGTTTTGGGGTGAGACAGAGTTTGGGCAAGAATGGAGGAGGGAAAGCTTATCCAAACTGTAGGAACAAGCAGGGATAAAATTGGAGGCGAAGCAGAAGGTCACAGACCCAGAGAGGAATGCAATGCTGTCCAAGTTAAGGAGGCTAGAAGATGGATCAAAGATGGAGAATGGATAGAAGAATAGGCCATGAAGGACAACAGGTTGAGCACAAGAAGGGAGTGGTCCAGGACAATTGCCTTGAGCCAGCTTAGTTGCCTGGGTCATAATATAGTTTCAGGGATAGGACTGATTCTTAGAAATCAGTGACTTTATTCACTGATAGTCTCGCATCGTAGTATTGATGTGACATTGCTTTTACAATTTCAGAAAACGAAGAGAGGGTGAGTTTGGCTCTACTCCCAGGATATATGCTAAACTTCGTTACACTGATCTGACTCCTGCCCTCCATTCCCTAGTTAAGAGATGCTGAAAGTGGTGTATTTATCTGAGTCAGACTCCAGAACTCCACACTTATTTCTGTTGGACTCTTTACTTTTCTGGTGGTTCCCATTGGATGGTTTTTGCCAAGGCCTGGCCCATATGCATAGCCAAGTATCTGTTAGAGCTTCTGGGAAATGAAGACTGTTCTTCTTGTGCCATCAAGAGAGTTCTGAAGGGCAGGAAAGTCTCCAGGACAGATTCAGCTTTGATTTCTTCACTGGAGAGGGAAGTATCTGACAAAGCTTCAAGGACCTTGGCACCCTGGGGTCTTGGGAGACAACAGAAATATTGCCTGTGAACTAGTATGGCAGGAGAGGCCTCTAATTGATCTCCTCTCCAATGGGAGTCCCAGAATTCTCTGAAAAAGACTGTCTTAGGCATATTTCTGTAACCATGTGTTTTGTTTAAATTGAACACTTATTCATTTAATCTATTCATTTATTTATGAGAAATGTATTAACTTCTGTGCTAGGCATGGGAGATGCAACACTGAATAAAGTAAGGGACTCAGTGGTTCTCTTTTGGTTTGCAATGTGTTCCCACTGTTATTACAGAGCTTGCCTTTATGATGGTGATTTACTCTCTAAAATGTAATGAGTATAGTGATAACATTTTTTGTATCGCTGGAGACTAGCACAGTGTCTGATACAAAGGAGGTGCTTGGTGAATATTGTACTGAGTAGATTCAATATATTTGCTGTCCGGCATGTGGAACAAATGTTTGTGTGTGAAGATAAGAAAAAGTAACCCAGGCAGTACTAAAATTAGGTACGAAGCCTAGTGATGATCAGCATTCAAGTAATAGCTAGTTAAATTCTTCCTCTCCAGCTAGAGAAGAACTCTCTCTTATTAGTGGGTTCAGGATTTCTCATTCGATTCTTCATTTCTTCAGTTAACATTTGTCGAGTGTTTACAAAATTCGAAGACAAATCTGATAAATCCTTTAGTATTCAACACGTATTCTTTAACTTTTTTTAGTGAAACTCTTCCCAGTTCTGTTCCTGGAGTTAAGGACCATTTAGGACCAGTGATCACAATGAGCCTGTAACAGACCAGTGAGAGCATTATATCTTTGCTGTACAGGGCACTGGCCAATCACTTAACAAGATGAGCCAAGGTGGAATGATAAGAAGTCCCTGTATACAAGGTATGATAAATTATACTTATCCTTTTCAAAGTATTGTAATTTGATTCTGAATTACATTACCTTTGAGCTGTTTTGGTGCAAAGTTCCCAGACACTGTTGACTTTCTTACATCTTTATCCATTATTCACATTCTTGGTCAATTCTCAAATCTTTCTGGTTTTTGTTTGTTTGTTTGTTTGTTTTTTTTTGAATTCTTAAACTTCTAGTGGATTCCGTGATTCCTTCAAAGTCTATTCTCTAAATGTCTTTGGTCAAACATAGCATCATGGTCAGGATGACCTCTTATTCTTTCTTAAGTTTGGGCATCTTATTATTCCTTAGCTCTTTCTCTTTTTTATTACCAGATTCTGGCTAATCTTTGCCAATTTTCATTACATTCTTACTGTAAAATGTTAACCAATAACTCAGGGCTTTTATATGTTGAAAACCACATCTCAAGTTTTATTGGCAATTTTCTGATCCTAAAGCTAAGCAGATTCTTTAGAATTAGAGGTGAGTCAATGTTAGTTTCCAAAATGGGAACCAAAGAGACATGCATGTGGGACCATTTCTTGCGTTAGCATGGAATTTTAGTGAAATCATCTGGCTTCGTTGTTTCTTGCCAACCGTCATAGCAGTGGCCGGGGTTGAGCCCTTTGGACTATGGTGTAAGTCAAACCGGATAAGCCCTCACATCACTGAGCTGTAGGGATCAGGTGCCAGAAATTGCCAAAAGCCTGAGGAAGTGGAGCTGAGACTAGACTCAGATGGGTCTTGGGGCTCTGGAGGATCCCAGGGAACTTAGACTTACTTGGAAGAATCTCAGGTAGCTTCTTTTTTTTTTTTTTTTTAAGATTTTATTGATTTATGTGAGAGAGACAGAAAGAGAGGGAGCATGAGTGGAGAGAGGGGCAGAGGGAGGGGGAAGAAGCAGACTCCTGGCCAAGTGGGAAGCCCAATGTGGGCTTCAATCCCAGGACCCTGGGATCATGACCTGAGCTGAAGGCAGGTGTTTAACCAGCTGAACCACCCAGGCGCCACTCAGGTCGTTTAGCTAGAAACAAAAAGCTCACCATGCCCGGAGTATTTCAGGATTCCTGAGTATCCCCTTTGGGAATCTCCCCCATGAAGAAACTGGATAGAATAGACTTGCTCTTTTTGTAAACCCCATTTTTAAACCCCAACGGAAGGATTTGAGAAGCTAGTTTCAGCAGGTTTAGAATTCAGGATGGGGTTCCTCATACCCACTTGGGCAGGGCGAAAAGAATGGGAAGTGGAGCTAGCAGGCATGAGGAGAGGAGAACGCATAGATCATTGGATGAAATGCCATCATAAGCACTGACTAATATTTTTCTAAGTATATTAGGTAAAAAGAAAAAGGAAGTAACATATCTTATAAGCCCTTCTTCTATGTCCAGTATGGTACTAAATTCTGCCAACCGCGAGGATTCCGCCTGGTATGTTGGTCCATGTCCATCTTATTTGTAGGCTCGTTTGATCAAGGGACACGTGATGTTAATTACATGCAAACGAATTGGCTCTGAGGCAGAATAGTAATGCTAGTTTCCTATTCTTAGTTCCCACTGCTGCCAGAGAACTGAATTACCTGGCAGAGTTTCAGCATCTGCTTTTCTTGACCTGCAAAAATGATGGTAATGGTCATTTCCTCAGTTGGGAGAGAAACAGCATCGCAATAGGCAACTGTGGCATACTGAAAAGAATACAGGTTTTGGTATTTAGGAGAGCTTAGGTAGAGTAAAATTTATAGCATTTATTAACTGTACACCCTTGTCCCAATCATTTAATCTCCCTAAGCCTTAATTTCCTCAACCCTTACATGGGGACAATAATGCCTATTTTACAGGATTGTTATGAGTATTGTTATGTTAAGAAATGACACAGCGAGCATAAAAGTGCTTTACAAATTTTTAAAAAAATTAGCTCCAGTCAGTTTTCTGCACAGAGCTCTGCTAGGGGTTGAAGACAAATTGGTAAAGAGCACACTCTCTGCCCTCAAGGAATAAGAAGTAGAAGAAGAGGGGCAGACATATAAGGAAATTATTACACTGATTCTAACCCCATAAGGTAATATAAATCATAGTGTTAAGCAGAAGGACCAATTGGATGATAAAGAACACAAAAATACCTAAACTGGAAAACAAAAGATGAGTTAAAGCATACCAGACCAACATGCGTGGGGGGTTAAAGTTGTTAAGTGGAAGGTATAGCAAATGTACTACTATTATTATCCTATTTCGGTTATGACCCAAATTGGACTCACATAATCTGACAATGGACCATTGGATCCCTTTAGTAAACAAGAGGTCTCCTATAGAGAATTTTACTGTGGTCCTTTGAAACTTTTAACATATTGTTTTGAAAATAAAAACCTAATGCTGCGTGCCTTAAAAATGTCTGGTGAAAGATGCATTGTAGAGCCGGACGGGAAAATGTGAGTGATGCAATGGGATCTCATCTTGTAAACAACAAGATCAGATTTACTAGCAGATATCCTCTGTCCATGTCCGTATCTGCTCATTCACTCTAATAACCATAATTAGAGGTTTTTATCAACCGTGTGAGCTGTACAGACAATCCTCATTGAGCCTGTGCAGGAGACTGCTGGGAGTCCCTCCCGGATTCCCTGCCCTGTTCCGAAGGTCCTAGGGAACGTAGAATCCCACACAAGGGTTTTCCTTCCTTACTCTGAATCACCTACATGAGCTATGTGAGTTCATAAAGCAGGGCCCACCTTTAACTAGCCTTTGTCAGGATATGAGCAAACTCTGGTTAAGTCCAGCTTCGAAAGGCTTTATTTAGAATCCAGTCCATGTAGAAACAAGAGCACAGCCTTCTGCAGCCTGGCTGAGAAGCCTAGTGCACACGGATGCAGATGCAGGGGATTATTGTGGGCTCCTCTGTCCCGGCACTGCCCTAACTGTCCCAACCCAGAAGGGTAGGATGGAACCTGTAGGGCCATCTCAGGAACTAACTGACTCGGGAATTTGAATTGAATGGGAATTTAGTGAATGATGATTGGATGACTGAGTGAAATCTGCTCTCGTCTTATCTCCTACTGCAAATAGAATTAGACAAGTGGGGCCTTTATAAGATCTATTATTTTCTTTTTGTAAAAAAGATTTATTTATTCATTTGAGATAGAAAGATACAGAGAGAGACCATGAGCAGGGGTAGAGGCAGAGGGCCCAGAAGATGCAGGTTCCCCACTCAGCCGGGAGTCCAGTGCAGGGCTCCATCCCAGGACCTGGAGATCATGACCTGAGCTGAAGGCAGACTTTCAACCATCTGAGCCACCCAGGTGCCCCTAAAATCGATTATTTTCTAGCAAGAGTGTTTGCAATTGACAGAAAGTTTCCAAATGTGAAATCCTCAATGTGTATTGCCTAACTTGGCTAATTCTTCTTAACAACCATTCATCGTTAATGTTAAGGAATTTCTAGCATTCAAAAGTACCATGGCGGTTTGCATTGGCACTGTGCATTGGCCCGGGTGACAAAGGAGGAAAGCCAGCATTTTTTTTTTTTTTTTTTTTGCAGAAATTGCTCATTATTTAACAAGCATGATTGAGAATCTCTCTGTGCTCATGCCTCTGTGGGACAGCATGCAAAGGGCTGGGGATACAAAGATTTGGAACAAATGAACTTTTATCCTGATATGTCTTCTGCTTCAGTGATAAAGTAAAATGTGGCATCAGGCCAGGATTAGGTGGGAGCTTCAGAGCATGTAGGGAGAGAATCTGATTTAAAAAGACACCAGCAAGGGAGCCTGGGTGCCTCAGTGGGTTAAGCCTCTGCCTTCGGCTCAGGTCATGATCTCAGGGTCCTGGAATCGAGCCCTGCATCAGGGAGCCTGCTTCTCCCTCTCTCTCTCTTTCTGCCTTCCTCTCTGCCTGCTTGTGATCTCTCTCCGTCAAATAAATAAATAAATAAATCTTTAAAAAAAAAAAAAAGGCACTGGCATAAGAAAAAAACTCTTTCTTTTTTTTTTAAATTCGTATTTATGTTTGTATTTGTATTTTTTATGCATCCTTTCCCTAAATTCTTTTTTTAATTTAATTTAATTTTTTCAGTGTCCCAAGATTCATTGTTTATGTACCACTTTTATTAACTAAGCAGGATGCTTTGGAGGGTTCTCTGCCAGGAGGCATTGGTGGTAAAAATGATTATTTAACTGAGAAAAACAAATCCAGGAGGACTTAAAATCTGCCTTGGACAATTTACTAGTGGAATGGGTTGTTAAATACACAGCATACAGAAAACTTCCTCAAAGGAACATGAGGCATTGGTTTTATATATACATATATATACATATGAAACAAAGGAGTACATCTTCCACATCCAGCGCACTCAAAGCAAGGGCTTGCCAAAGGAGACATGCAGATTTCGTGTACCCTATCCAAAACTAACCCTCGGCCATATTTTCTGTGAGCCTCATTCTCTCTAACTTCCTAGTTTTAGGGAGAAAAATGAACAGGGAAAATTAATTAAAAAAATGTAGCTTTAGTTTACCTCCTCTGCCAGAAGACAGACAAACAGGGGTCAAAGGAACAACAAAGGTTTTAACAAGTGCCTTTTAAAAGGATGTGTTTTCTTTTTATTACAGAAACTTTTCTACAATCTCTGTATGATTTCACATATATTATTATACACATATTAAATAGTTGCCTTATAATTGATGATATAATCAGAGTCTTCCAAAGACAAAATTCTAAGAGGAGTGAATTAGGTCCAGTTTTTCAGTGTCTGCCCTTCAGATGTTGGAGACCTGATTGGTTGAAGGTACAAGTGGGTGGAAAGAAACCAGAGAAAGTTTAATGATCTAAGGATGCAGGACAGAAGGAAAAATGTTTGCTAAAGTATGAAGAAGACGGGAGAGTAAGGTGAGGATGGAAAGAGGGAATGTTCAGGGCTTCATTTATTTGTATAATCTCTGTTGCCTTTTATACTTCTGCTCTTTGGCCAAAACTCTATTGTTTGGAGAGTGTGGAAGCCAGAGGGCCAACCTCCTTGGATCATGCTTCTGCCAATATTACCTTCCATTCTCTCAGCATGGGCGCAACATCTCATTGTGGGTTTGACTTGTGTTCTTCTGATAATTTTGATGTTGAGCATCTTTTCATATACTTGTGAGCCATTAGTCCATCTTTTTTTGGGAAAATATCTATTCAGGTCCTCTGGCCATAGTTTAATTGGATTGCTTGCTCCTTTTGTTTCCTTCCTTTCGCTTTCTCTCTTTTTTTGCTATTGAATTGTATGAGCTCTTTTTATATTTTAGGTATGAATCCCTTGCAAATATTTTCTCTCATTCCATAGTTTTCCTTTCCATTTCTTTTGATTGGTCCTTATGCTGTGCGGAAGCTTTTTACTTTGATGTAGTCCGTTTGTTCGTGATGCTTGTGCTTCTGGCGTCCTGTCAAAAAACATCGCCGAGACCAATGTCAGGGACTTTTCCCCTATATTTTCTTTTAAGAGCTTTACAGTTTCAGGTCTTACATTTAAGTCTTTAATCCATTTCAAATTCATTTTTTGTGAGTGGTGAAAATAGGGGTCTAATTTCATTCTTTTCTTGTGAATATTGGGTTTTTCCGGCACCATTTATTGAAAAGGCTGTCTTTTCCCCCACTGAGTATTCTCGGCTCCCTTGTCAAATATTAGCTGGATGTATAGGCATGGGTTTACTTCTGGGCTCTTGATTCTATTCGATTAGTTTATGTTTCTGTTTTTATGCAAGTATCATATTATTTTGGTTACTATAGCTTTGTAATGTAGTTTGAAATCAGGAAAAATGATGCCTCCAGATTTATTCTTCTTTCTTAAGACTGTTTTGGCTATATGGGATCTTTGGTGGTTCCACATAAATTTTAGGATAGTTTTGTATTTCTGGGGAAAACCCCATTGAAATTTTGATAATGATTGCATTGAATCTATGGATGGCTTCGGGTATTAAGGACATTTTAATAATATTTATTGTGATCGACAAACATGAGCTACCTCACCATTTATTTTTGTCTTCTTTAATTTTGTTCATCAATGTCTTATAGTTCTTAGTGTCAAATCTTTCACCTCCTTGGTCAAATTTATTCCCAAGTATTTGGACTTCATTCTAAGTGAAATAGGAGAACACCAGAAGGTGTTAAGCAGCGATGAAGAAAAAAGTGTATAATACACGTTTGAACTTGTATAAGGGATAATAATAGAAGGGGAAGATGGGTGTAGAGAGGCCAACTAGGAAGCTTCATATCAGTCCAGTGCAGTAGGCAGAATTCTAAGGTGGCTGCCCAAGACTTCTAGACTTTATTGGGCATACCCTGTGTAATTTCCTTCCTAGAAATGCATATGGTGGGATATTACCCTTCTGATTACATTACTAATCAGTTAACTTTTACTTAATAATCAGAGACAGCATCCAGGTGGGCCTGACTTAATCAGGTGAGTCCTTATTAGGAATTGAGCCCTTTCTGAAATCAGAAATTGGAAGTATGAAAATGCCTGTAAAGGGACCATGTTGCTAAGACCTGAGGTCAGTCTGAAATCATTCTCCAGCTAATAATTGGCAAGAAAATGGGGGATATCAGTCCTATAGGCTGAAGGTACTGAATTCTGCTAATAACCTAAGAAACCTGGGAGAGGACTATAAGGTACCAATGAAAACCCAACTCTGACTGATTCTTACTTTCAGTCTGGTGAGATTCTGAGGAGAGAATCCAACCACAACATGCCTGGACTTCTGACTAATAGAAACTGAGATGATAGGCTTGAGTTGTTTAAAACTGCTAACTTTGTGCTAATTTGTTAAGCATAAGTAGGAAAATGAATACATCTAGACAAGAGTTAATGATGCCATAGACTAAGATATTGCCAGTGGTAAGGGAGGGAAGTAGACACATGCAAAATAGAGCCAGTGGGATTTTCTGAAGGGCTGGATGAGGATAGTGAGAAAAAGGAAGGAAACCAGAATAATCTTTTTTTTTTTTTTTTAATGCAGTAGGGTAATTGTGTGCTTTTTACTGAAATGAATAATATTGGGGGAAAGAATGTGTTTCAGGCATGTAGGAATTTCATTCTTCACAGCATAAGTTTTTAAACTTTTTATTTTGAAATACTTAGGGATTCACAAGAGGCTTTAAAAATAGAACCACAAATATCACTTTGAAAATTAAATTTGAGCTGTTTATATGACTTCTAAGGGAAATATCAAATATCAAATATCAAATGGAAACTCAGGGGAGATATAAATTTGATATTAACATGGATTGTGCTTAAAGTCACCAGACCAAAGGGAATGTCTGAGGGAGACAGCAGCTCTAAGGAAGAATGAAATAGCAACAACTGAGCCCTGGGGCATCCAACTGTAAGAGTTCTTGAGTGCAGAGGAGAAGCTGGCAAAGAGATCTGACAAAGACTGTTCACTGCGAGTTGGAGGGGAGCTAGCAAAGGGAGGAAAACGTCATTTGAAAGTTCCTGCAATTCTCTGTACTTACCCTCAAACTCTTGAATACAAGTATATGTGTTTACTTCAGAGCCACAAAGGGGTGGAAGAAAGATTTGGACAGGCCTCCAGAGATTTATTTAAGTCTCCAAAGTTTCTGTGAATGACAAATTGGGGTTAAAACACCATATTCAGATGATTTAAGTGTAAATGAGCGGAAACATATGGATTATATTTTCTTCCAATTGCATAGAGTTTAACAATTAAGCACAAAGAGTGCTTGGGGTACAAGGATTACTGGGGCTTTATTAAATCCTAAATATGGGAGCAGGGGTTAGATCAGCAGGTTAAACAAACAGCACAGGTTGCCACGAGAGATGGAATCTGAGTTTTATGCTCTCTCCATTCCTCCATCTTTCTAGGTCACCCTCTCACTGTCCCTCTCTCTGTCTGTTTTCGTCTGGCTGTCCTCGTCTTCCTCCCCTTTCCATCTCCATGTTCAGGCTGCCATCTGAGTGCTCATGGACATCTTGAAAGCACATTTTCCAGCTGTCCAAAAGCAACAGCCAGAGTCCTCTTCTGTTTGTAGAATTCCACCCATGATTTCCAATTTGAGGGGAGAAAAAAATCAGTAGCAGGTGTTGCAGCTCTTCAAGGAGTGTTGTTTATTATGGCTATACTCTGAAGAAATATTAGGACTCATGCTACAGTGGATAATATATTGCTATAATTTTGCATTAGGAACTTTCCTTTGTTCCTTCCTCCAGCTTTTCGACTCTTCCCTTAGCCCCTAACTCACTCTTTGCAACACAAGCTCAATACAAAGGAATTAAAAGTCCCTTTTCCATTTGTTGTTAAGCGTGGCTGAGGGATGTGTTCATAACTTAGTTGAACACTGTCTGATGACAGCAATGACATGATGGCTCTGGAGTCAAGACTCAGCTGTGGGCAGGGTGGTGGGCCTTGTTCTAGGGGTTTCTGAAGATGTTGTAGTTGAGTGTGGGATGAGAGAGTGGACGGCAGGAGCACTCAAGGTCAAAAATAAGTGGATATATTTCTTATTAATATCTTTTGTTGTAAGTAAAAACTCATGGAAATACTATCAGCAGTTAGAGAAGACCACAGGGGCTAGAACGTTTGAGGAGAGCAAAGGGCAAGCCCATACATACATTGTCACTGGCTTCCCTACAGCTCTGTGGGAATGGAAGCAGGGAATGCTAGAGACCAGGGTGCTTACTGTGGTCCAGGAGAAAGATGAATGATTTTTTTTAAAAAATATTTTGTTTCTTTATCTTAAAGTATGAGGTCAAATTAATTTCAACTTGTAGTTTTATACAGTTGTATATCTTCACTACAATCCACTTATAGAACAGGTCCATCCTATCAACAAGTTTCCCATTGTCCCATTCCATACCTACCCTGATTCCCAGCCCCAAGCAACCTCTTGCCTGCCTTTTATTTGTTTGCTTATTTGTTTAGAATTACATATAAATGGAATTAAAGTGTATATATTGTTCTTAAAATCTGCATTCTTCACTAAGGGTAATTATTTTAGGATTCCCCATGTTGTGGCATGGATCAGGATTTGGTACCTTTTTCTTGCTATGTGACATTCCATGAATGAATGTATATCTTTTCCTCAGTTGATGGACATTTGGGTGGTTCTCATTTGGGACTAGTTATGAATAATACTGCTATAAACAGTCTTTTTTTTTAAAAGAATTATTTATTTGAGAGAGAGAGAGGGAGAGAGCAGGTAAGTGGGGTAGAGGCAGAGGGACAGGGAGAGAGAATCTTGAGCAGGCTCCATTGGAATCTTGCCACAGGGCTTGATCCCAGGACCAGGACATCATGACTTGAGTGGAAACCAAGGGTTGGACTCTTAATAGACTGAGCCACCCAGGCACCCTTACAAACATTCTTTTAAAATCTTTGTGTGAATGCGTGTTTTTGTTTCCCCTCATTAAATGCCATAAAGGGATAAGTGTATATTTGTCTTTGTAAGATACTGTCCAACTCTTTCACACAGTTGTACTATCTTACACATGAACATATTCACTTACTCTATGTCTTTTCCAACATTTGCTATTTTTAGTTACATACATTTTTGCCATTTTAGTGGGTATATGGTTCACTGTGGTGATTTTTCTTTTTAAGTTGTGGCAAAAGGTACATAATATAAAACTTACTCTTTTAACCATTTTTAGATGTATAGTTCAGTGGCATTAAGTACAGTCATAGGGTTGTGCAACCATCCCCACCATCTGGTTCCAGAACTTTTTCCTCATTGGAAACTGAAATTGTACCCATTAAAAAATGACTCCCCATTCCTTCCTTCCTCTTTCCCTTCTAGTTGGAATATCCAATATTTCTAAAAATATAAAAAAAAACAATGAAAATATTGTCTCTATATAATTTAAGAAATGTTCATGAAAATATAAAACATTGTCTTAATATAATGAAACCTTTACATGAAGACATCATGGAGGTCCATGAGACGTGAATATGGGACTTTTTACCACCCTTGAAATCATGCAGAATATACAAACAAGATAGAGATTCAGGTCAGTGAGAATGTACATCAAATTCTTTCTCGTTATTATTAGTGAAAAGAGAGGATGCCCTTATTTGTAAATTCATGGTTCTCAGAATATATTTAGAATATTAATACTTACAATAAAGTAGGAATTATATCTTTTGTAAATGTTTAAACTTATAATAATAATTATGGACATAAACTTAAAACTGTGTGTCAGGTGCCTACTTTAACAACATTGTTTAAATAAATGTTGAGGAACTCCATTATAATATATACATAGATTCTGACTATTTCTGCCTCAGGTAGGACTTGACTTTGGGTGAGAGCTCCATTATGGGATTTTTAAGGGAGGAGCACTTGATGGAGAGCATAAGCTGAGCAGCTCCAGGCAGAACTTGGCTAAGAGGAGTATTTGACCATCTTCTTGGCTCTAACCTTCATATTGACTCACCAGAGCATCAGGGGACCAGGGAGACTTCGGAGCTATGAGTTACTCTCAATTGATTGGAGCTGCTTAGCTGTGCACAGGACAATACTGATAATGGCCACAGCCTCCCTGGAGGTCTTTGCTTTTTCCCTTTTCCCTGGCCAGCCTGGCCTTCAACCCTACTAAAGGCACAGTGGGCACTGTTGTGTTCTGCTGATTTTACTCATGTTTAAAGATGCTGAGTACAAAGTAAAGAAATCACTCAACTGTTCTGTCATCAGTGAGGACTTGTGTGCTAAGAAGGATACTCTTCCAGCCCTGGTTGGCTGTGCACACATTCTCTCAGATGGATATGGGAAGACCAGGAACTACTTTTCAGAGAAGGTGTTGAGCCTATCTCTGTGATTCTCACTCTAATTTTTGGGATCCATCTCGAGAATTAGGGCAACATGATCTGTTTCCGTGCAGAGTGTCACATTTTATTATTTTTAAGAGGCTTCTTGCACCTTATTGATGTTATTTTAATTGTCATTATCTGTGTTCAATGTTGGGGCCTGAGTCTGCTGCTATGCAGTTGGCCATTTCTCCAGAGCCAGGCTTCTAGAGATGCAGCAGGTAGTTCTGAGGTCTCTGGTGTTCACTTTGCTGTTACTGACTTTCCGAGTCTTGGGATGGTGTAGTTCTGCAGGATCTATTGGGTCTGGTCTGACTGATATTGACTCTGGCTTCCATTTAGTCTGAAACAATGGATGAAATCTGTTGACTCTTTTTACTCTTTTTGCTGTTCTTGAAGTACCACGGGCAACAAAATTTTTTTCCAGAAACTCATGGGGAGTGATTGTTTTCCCTGCTTTAGCACCTTGTAGGGGAGCACGATGAGCCCAGAGGTTAGAAAATGAGAAAGGGAGCTGGTTGGGAAGGGGGATTTAATGAAATCCTGATTTATGCTGAGAGAACAGTTAATGCCAGGCAGAGTTAGGGTAAGAGTCTTGGAAGAGGATGCCCAATAGGGAAGAAAAGGAGAAGTTTGGGTAGGATCATCTGACCTATTTGGAGAGGGGGTCTTCTCCCAGCTTTTGGTGTTGTGGTTCATGGTCTCCTCACTGTGCTAGGCTTCTGTGGTTTCCTGGTCACCACCATAGCCCTGTACAAGTCTCCCAAATGTTCAACCCAGGGGACATGTCCTCCCTATATACATCTATCCCAAGGACAAAAAGGAGCTACACCCCTTCAGCTTTGATCAACAAGGTGCTCCCCTGGCTAATGGTGGTCAAAAGGAGCAGAGACCTCACAAAACATCACTCCTGAATTTCTTTGGTGTTGGTTAGATGGGGGGAGATGCTATGGAGGCCTAGATGCTCTGGTTGGACAAAGGAGCTGTTTATGTAACACCCCTTAAAAAGCCTTCCCAACGTGGCTCACCGCTCCTCATTTCCTCAGGTCCAATACTAGGGGCACAAATGCGGAGAAGTTGTTTCCTCTGAACCATTCCCCATGGCGGTCCCTAGTTTGTGGTTTTACTGTTGCTTCTCATCCTTTATCATTACCTAGAAGTCTTGATATCTTACCTAAATCCTTCCATGGTAATATGGCCTTATTTATGTTCCAGTGGGGACATGAAACATCTCACTTCCCTCCAACAAACTTCCGCATATATATGTTTTTGCATGGCCCATAAACTAAGAATTTTTTTATACTTCTTTCTTCAAATTTCCCCAGTTTTACTTGTATTCATTTATGGTGTGTTTGTGTGTGTGTGTCTGTTCTTAGTTCTAAACAATTTTATCACATGCACAGGTTGGCGTATCAACCACCACAGTAAAGATACAGAACAGTTTCATGACCACAAAGATGTTTCATGTTGACTTTTTATAACCAGAGGTCTCCCACTTCTCTACTTACCCTAACCACCACTACACTCTTCTCCACTTCCCTTTTTTTTCTTTTCCTTCTCACATATATTATATAAATTGAAACAGAAGATATGTCACCTTTTAGGATTAACTTTTTCACTCAGCATAATCCCCGTATATTAACTCCATTATCTGAGTTCTTGTGTGTATCAGTCATTCATGTCTTTTATTGTCGAGTAGTGTCCCATGGTGGGGGAGGGTGGTGCCCAGGTTTGCTTAACCATCCATCCATTGAAGGCCATGAGAGTTGTTTTTAGTTTGGGTCCATATTAAATAAAGCTGCTATGAACATTTGTGCACAGGTTTTGTATGACTGTAAGTTTTTATTTCTCTGGGAGAGGTGCACAAATATGCAACTGCCTGGTTGTATGGTGATTGTATGTTTAGTTTTACAAGAAACTGCCAAGAGTGGGTGTTTCTCATTAGCAATATATGAGTTATCCAGCATGTCCAAATCCTCATAGAATCTGCTCCTGTTGTTCTTATTTTTATTTTAGCCATTCTGATGCATACGACATGATAGTTCATTGTAGTTTTAATCTTCAGTTCCTTAATAACTATTGATGTGGATTATCTTCTGTGCTTATTTCTCCTTTCTGTATCCTCTCTACTGAGATGTCTGCTTATGTTCTTCCCCTACATCCTGGTTTGATTTTTTTTTTTTATTAAGTTTGGAGAACTCCATATATATTTTCAGGCACTACTTTCTTCGGCAGATATGTGGTTTGCAAATATTTTATCCTAGTCTATCATTTGCTTTTTTCCTATTCTTAAAAGGGTCTTTCACAGAGGAAAATTTTGAATTTGAGGCCCAGTTTATCCAACTGGTGTCAAGTCTAATTCAAGTTGAAGTAATCTTTGCCTTAGCCTTAGATCCTGCAGATTTCCTCAAAGTTTACAGTTTTTCATTTTACATTGAAGTCTGTGAACCATTTTAAGTTAATTTTTGTGTAAGGTTTGAGGTTTGGTTTAAAGTTGTGTGTGTGTGTGTGTTTAACCTGTGGATGGATGCTAATCATTCCAGCACTATGTATACCACTTGTGGAAGAGTTTATCTTTCCTCCATTGCATTGCTTTTGCGCATTTGTAAAAATCAATTGGGCAGATGTGTGTAAGTCAGTTTCAGGGTTCTCCTTTCTGTTCTACTGATCTACATGTCTAACCCACTGCCAGTGTCACATGATCTTAATTACTGTGGCTATAGAATAGGTCTTACTATTGGGCAGAATTGATATCTTCAATATAGTAAGCTTCCAGTCCATAAATGCAGCATGTCTTTCTACTTCTTTAACTCCTTTTTTATTTCTTTCATCAGCCTTTTGTAATTCTCAGTATGCAGATCTTCTGGTTATTTTGTTAAGCTTATACCTAAGCATCTAATTTTCTTTGAAACAGTTGTAAGTGGTGTTTTTTTAAAATTTGTTTTTGCATATTCATGGTTAAAATATAGAAATGAGAGGCACCCCTCTTGGGATTTTCTACATAGACAATTATAGCATCTGTAAATAGAGATAGTGTTATTTCTTATTTTTCAATATATACTTTATGTATGTATATATGTATGTATGTGTGTATGTATGTATTTTCAGGTGTATATTCTTTTCTTTTCTTACCTTATTGCAGAGGCTAGCTCTTCCAGGATTATGCCGAATAAAAGTGGTAAGAGTAGACATCCTTGATTTGTTCCCCATCTTATAGAGAATACATTCAGTCTTTTACCATTAAATATGTTGTTGCCTGTAGGATTTTTGTAAGTTGAGGTAATTCCTTTTTATTCCTAATTTGTTGACAGTTTCATCATGAATGGGTATTGGATTTTACAAAAGGACTTTTCTATGTCAATTGATACTATCATATGACTTTTATTCTTTAGTCTGATAATATGGTGAATTATAATGTTTGAATTTTATCTTTTTTTTAAAGATTTTATTTATTTATTTGACAGACAGAGATCACAAGTAGGCAGAGAGGCAGGCAGAGAGAGAGGAAGAAGCAGGCTCCCTGCTGAGCAGAGAGCCCGATGCGGGGCTCGATCCCAGGACCCTGGGATCATGACCTGAGCCGAAGGCAGTGGCTTTAACCCACTGAGCCACCCAGGCACCCACAATGTTTGAATTTTAATATTAAACTAGCCTGTGATACCTGGAATAAATCTCATTTGTTCACAGTATGTAACTTAAAAAAATATTTACATTAATGTATAATTCCATACCAAACAATTATCCACTTAAAATGTATAGTTTAGCGGGTTTTAGTATATTAATACAATTGTGAAACTATCACCACAATCTAAACTTCAAATCTTTTCATCATCCCAAGAGGAAACTCTGCATACATTAGCAGTTGCTCCTTTCCCCCACCAACCTCTAGCCTAGGCAACCACTAATCTACCACTAAATAAGAGATGCTGTTCTTAAAAGACCACATATTTTATGATTCCTTGTGTAATTCAAAAAATATACTGTTGGATTAGATTTGGTAATATTTTGTTGAGGATTTTTGCGTCTAAGTTCATGAGAGATATTAATCTATAGCTTGTTTGCTTGTTTCCTTCCTTCCTTTCTTCTTTTCTTCCCTCCTTCCTTCCTTCTGTTTTTACCTGCTTTAAATATTTTTATAAGACTAACCTCATAAGATAATTTGGGAAGTGTTCATTTTCTTGTAAACCACACATAGTGGGTTGCATACATGTCTTCTCTGAATCCACTCTGCCAATCTCTGCCTTTTAATTGACCTATTTATTTGTTCTAGTTAGAGTATTTATATGTTCAAGCTTTAGTCTGTCATTTTATTATTTATTTTTTGTTTGTTTCCTCTGTTGCTTATTCTTCTATTTTTCCTTTTCTCACCTTCCTGTTGGTTACTTGAACATTTTCTAGGACAGGTTACTTAAACATTTTCTAGGATTCCATCTTAATTGTTTACAGCATTTTTGTGTTTCTACATCTATAGTTCTTTTAGTGCTATGGGCATTACAATATACGTAAGTGACTTCTCACAGCCTACTGAAAAACAACATTTTTCTTTTTTTTTTTTCCCCCAAGATTTTATTTATTTATTTAACAGAGAGAGACACAGCGAGAAAGGGGATACAAGTAGATGGGGTGGGAGAAGGAGAAGCAGGCTTCCCACTGAGCAGGGAGCCCAATGTGGGGCTCAATCCCAGGATCCTGGGATCATGACCTGAGCTGAAGTCAGATGCTTAATGACCGAGCCAGCAAGGCGTCCCAAAACATTCTTCTACTTTGACTGAAGTGTGGGCCTTAATTCCAGTCATGTTCTTTACCTTTACCACTTTTAAATATCATTGCCTTGAGTATCAGGTGTTACAATTTTTGTATCAATCAAATATGCCTCATAAAACTCAAGATGAAAAGGATTGTCTATTGTATATATCCATATTTCTGCTTTTTCTATTTTTTTCCTTCCTTCTGGCTGCTCTAAGATTTCCTTCTTTCTTTTAGAACTTCCTTTAGCCATTCTCTAAGGATAGGTCTGCTAATAACAAATTCTTTTAATTTCTGCCACCTGAGAATGCATTTATTCCTTTTTCATTTATAAAGGATAATTTCCTTGGATAGAGAATTTGTGACTGACAGTTCTTTTCCTTCATCATTTCAAAAATAGCTTCCATTATTTCAGATGAAAAGTATGTTGTCATTTGAATTTTTTCCCTATAAGTAATACGTTATTTCTCTTTAAATGCTCCCAAGACTATTTCCTTGTTTTTCATTTTTGGAAGTTTAATTATGATGTGTCTTGGTCCAGATTTCTTTGATTCTATCTTATTTTGAGTTTGCTCAGATTCTTGAGCCAATAGATGCATGTCTTCCATCACATTACTCTTTCTGCCCAAGTCTGTTTCCCCGCTCCTTCTGTGATCCAATGGTATTTTTCCACAGGTACCTGGGGCACTGTTAATTTTTTTTTTCAATCTGTTTTATTTCTGTTGCTCAGATCGGGTAAGTTCTACTGATCTGTATTCTAGTTCACCAGTTCTATCCTTTGATATCTCAACTGTACTATTAAGCATATCCAGCAAGTTTTAAAATTTCTGTTATTTTATTTTTTCAGTTCTATAGTTTCCATTAAGTTCTTTTTAAACAACTTCTATTTATTTCATGAGATTTTCTGTGTTTTTTTTTTCCCCCATTTGTTCCAAAAGAATTTGTAATTTTACACTGAAGGCTTTTTAGGGTGGCTATTTTTAAATCCTTATCAGTTTATACTGACTGAAACAATTCTATACCATTTTTTCTGGGCCAGAAGTCCCTAGTGTATGTTATAAGTGGAATGACTAAAAACAAGTAGATTATTTGTTGAACAGTTTTTTTTTTTTTTTTTTTTGAGGTGAATAGTTGGCAAGAACACATAAATTCCCAAATTATTTGTCGAGAACTGCTTATAGCAAATGAGCTGAAGTTCTGGTTGTTAAAAACCACACCATTCCTCATAAATCTGCTTTTAAGCAGGCCTTTCATCTTTAGCTAGAGCAGAGCTGACACATAGTTGGTCTCAATAAATACTTGTTGCATGAGTGAAATAACAGATGAAAATTAGAGACTCAGGATGCCTGGGTGGCTCAGTCAGTTAAGCATCTACATTTGAAACAGGTCATGATCCCAAGGATCCTGGGATCCAACCCTGACTTGGGCTCCTTGCTCAGGGGTGATCCTGCTTCTCCCTCTACCTCTGCCTTTACCTGTCACTCATGGTCTCTCTAAATATATAAAGTCTTAAAAAAAAAAAAAAAAGGAAAATTAGAGTCTCTCCCCCAATTTCATTAGATAATTCAGTTGGTTAAGTAAGGGCTAGGGGATTTGGAATATGTCATACATTTTTGTTGAGTTTGCCCAGTGATTTATTTTCCTGATTCTGGACATGGAAGAATCATCTATAAATCTATAATTAACACATTAAAAAAATAGAATGTGTCTTGTCATTATACTAGGAACTAGAAATCTTGAAAAAGGAGTAAAAAAAGGTAGATCCAGAGATACTCAGAGTTCATGCAGAAAGGATCGGGAACATCTGTGATTTGGTGTATTGGTACAGCTCAAGGGCTTGATCCAAGCCCTTAATTAACTAATTAATTAATTACAAACAATGTTAAGTGACTGAGATTATAATTGTTAAGCAGTTGGAGCTCCTGATGTTCTATAATATAGAAAGGCAAAGAAAGGGATGTTACCTGACCCACAGAAGACAGCGTTCAAAGTGACCAACATTCCCAAGACAGTACCCCGGTGGAAGCCAAGAATGTACCATCAATTGCCAAGTTAACGTATTTCTTTTAGTGGACCCAAAGAGCTCGCCTTCCCTTCTGAAGGCTGGACCTCTGAGGACATCTCTGAGAAGTTGCTGCACTAGATCCTTGTTTTCCCTCTCCACAGTCTGACTTGCATTTCTTCTATGTGATAGAGAGACCTGTCGCAGCCCTTGCCTGGCTGGGCATCACTGCCCATCCCCTCCTGAACCTCTCACCCTCGAAGACAGCTGGGTCGGGCAGGCAAGGCCCCACTCCGTGGACCTGGTTTTGGTTCCTGACAGCAGACCTTAGCCAGAGGCTTCGTCTCTCTGCATTCCACTGCTGATGAGCTCCAGCGTGAGAAATTGGAGGGGAATGGCATAGGCCTCTGTCTACAGACTTCAAACACTAACAGCAGATGAGGCCTGGTGTTGGTTAAGGGCCATTTGCAATTGCAACTCTCTGTTTCAGCTGTACTTTTTAATGTTTCCCATTACCCACCCTGCCCCACCTCCCTCACACATGCCCCGGAGATGGATTGTGCAGGCACACACCGTCTGCAATAGCGCAGAGGGAGATGGAGGCCTGCCTTCACTCTGCACGTGTGTCGTTTCTGTATGTGAGGACATTACTAGTGAGCCCTCATCAGCTGGACACTGGGCTCTCCTTTTCTTCCATGGTGCTGGGCAGGGCTGAGCCCCTAGCACTTTCAATCTTGCCCTCTGCTGCTCTATAGCATATTTGATGACTCTATATCTGGGGAAGAGAGGAATTAGTTGGGCCACACTGGGGCTCCATTGATGAACCTCACCTGTGAGCAGGGCTGGACCAGCAGCAGATTTCTCATAGGATGGCCACATGTCAGAGACAGAATGCCGTGTTCTGGGTGACCCTTTTCCTCATGGGCGGGAGAACAGGGACAGCTTCCTATCCCCTCAAGAAGGTGGTAAGATTGAGTCCATGAGCTGAGCTGCCCAGGGATCCTGATCTGGCAGTTGGAGGAAGTTTGGGGTCATTGACAGGGCTTTCCCTACACAGGCGGCTGGCTCCCTTTTCTAATTGTACCGCCTTCTAGAATTTTGGCCTTAAAAGTTTTTATTAAACTGCTAGGTCCCCAGGGAGAGATAATTTTGGGAATTAATTCTTAAGAAATATAATCTCAGGTTAGGGGGATATGGGGATGGAGAGAAGATGGAGGTAGTTACAGCATAAATGTGATTCGTTTTGTTGAAAAAATCAGTATTGCTCAAAAATTGCTCTGAAATTTGGAAGGTTTTGTTTTAAGAAATCATGATCTATATGGAGTCAAATGGAAAAATTATTGTTGGCATTTCAGTGACAAAATACGGTCCTTGAAGGACTCTTAGACTTGACTTTAGGCTGCCATGAGCTAGTCCACAGGAATACCAATCACTGTGCCCATCACAGGGTGTATAAGGGGGGTTTGAGGAAGCACCTCACCTGTGCCTCTTGAGGGATGGCCAGCCCAGGGAAGGGGTCCCCTGTGGGGCTGGGGAAGATTGGAAGGAAGAAGGACTTCCCAGGAGAGGGGGATTTTGCCTTAGAAAATAATTAGGCCAATCATGATAATTAGGCCAATAATCACTCAAAGCTTATCACCTAGAGGTTGGGTGTCAACAAATGTGTCTGAGGAGTTCATCAATGAATGGTTCTGTGTCCATTTTTCTGCTATAAAAATCATCAGGATTCCATCATGTAACCAATATTCCACCAAAACATTTATTTTTTCTTCTGAGGGATTCTGAGTATGAACGATACTCATACATTATAGAATTCTGCATAGGATGTAAAATGTGGTTTTAACTAGATCTTCTCTTCTTGACCTCTGAGGTAAATAGGACAGTACAGCCATTTTATAGATGAAACAAACTGAGGCCAAAGGGGTTTAAAAGACTTGCCCGGAGTGATCTGGCTGCTGGGGCAGAGCAGAGACGATCCTCCCCATTTTCTTGTGGTTTATCACTGATTTTCTCCACCATGCTTCTTGGCCTCCAACTAAAAAGGACATAATAATGCATTTCCATGGTATGTGGTTTACTCCATCTTTCCCTTATTAAAGATATAAATATAGATCGGTACTAAGAATGCAGTGAAGAGTTTAGAAATGCTAATATGTGCTAATTTGACATCTAGCTGGAACTTAGCCAGCTGAGAAACCTAGATTCGCATCCAGGTCTAAAGCCTAGTGAGTAAGATGGAAAAGTCTTTGAACTATCCTTTTGTGTCACTGACATTCAGCTAAATTTTTTATTTGACTCGACAATGTCTCCTGACTTTTTATACATACAAATGTTTAAATGGAGAAAAAGTTTAGAATAATGTTGATTCCCCCCCGCCCCCCACCACCAAAACCTCTCCTCAGGGGTCTCTGTATGTGAGAGAAGAAACCATTTGTATTCCGGTCGAGTAGAAAGAAAAGAATATAGTGACCTTTTAGTCACAGAAGTGACTGGAAACTACCCTGAGAGTCCTGTGTGCTGCCAGTGATGGCTGTGTGGGGTGGGTGGCCTGACACGCTGTGTCTGGCCCAGGGGAGGGTACTCCTGTTCCCTCTTGTGTGAGGTCAGCCATGATGGGACGCCCGTCTCTACAGAGCCCAGATCTCAGCACCTGCTCTGTTCCTCCATCAACCCATAATCCCATTGCCAACCCAAGTGACAGCTGCCCCACGAAGTAGAGACTGAGGACCTAGGAGCAATGTCCTGGCAGAATGCTGTTTAGAGTTCAGCTCTGCTCTAATCCAGTCTTTCCCTCCCTTGACCTTATAACCCTCTGAGACTGACAGCAACGTGAGCAGACACGCCACCCAAACCTGAGAAATGTTCTGGCCTCCAAAGCAATCTCTGAGGATTAGCCTCTAAATTAAGAAATGCTTCTTCATTAGAAACAAACATTTCAGCTGGAACGAGGCCTTGATTGGAACCCAGGTATGACACTCGTTAAAGATTGTCCTCTCTCTTTTCTTTTCTGGGTCAATCTGTTTCTCTTTATGTTTCTAAATCAGAGACTGGATGATAGATTTCTCTCCAATGTCACTGAGCCAGAGACCATTCTCCTTTTTCACCATTGAAATGGTCTCTGGCTCAGTGACATTGGAGATTTTTTCATC